>NC_081418.1:9475912-9600912 GCF_949786415.1 Peromyscus eremicus | reverse complement strand
CAAACAACTGGGAAGTTGAAGCCATAAAATTGTGAACTTATGGCCATCTTGAGCTGTAGTACATTTGAAACCAGTCTAGGTTGCACAAGAAGACGTTGTCTCAAAAACCAAACTAATGACGAGGCATGATGAAGCCCACCTGCCATCACAGCAGTCAGCTTGGAGGCACAAGCACAACCAGCTTAAGATTGTCTTTAGGCACCAAGTGGTTTTGAGACTAGCCTGAGCTACAGGAGGCTTTGTTTCTGAAAACAAAACCAAGTAAAAAAGTAAGAAAATGAAAAACTGTGAATGGTGATCAGAGCTGGGTTGGTTCCCTCCTTTCCCCTTGTGCATTTGAGGATCAAACTCAGATTGTCAAACATGGCCACAAACACCTTTACTTATAGTCCCCATATTAGCAGCTGAACTCAGAATCACAAACAGATTACTGAAGTGTATTCTGGGTGTGAATAAAGGAAATATTGCTGCAGCTAAGAATGAAGAAAATATTGCTGCAGAATATAAAACCACTGGCTTTTAAAAATAACTCTATCCATTGCTTGGTGACTAAGAAATAATTTTTTTTGGTGTTGTTGTTGTTTTTGAGATAGGGTTTCTCTGTGTAGTTTTGGTGCCTGTCCTGGATCTTGCTCTGTAGACCCGGCTGGACTCAAACTCACAGAGATCCACCTGGCTCTGCCTCGTGAGTGCTGGGATTAAAGGCGTGCACCACCACCACCTGGCGAAGTAATTTTCTTTTAAATTTATTTCTATGATAGTTTATTTGAGCATTGTCCAGTGTTTTCAGAAAAGGAAATATTTCTCTAATACTTCTTTCCCAAAGCAGAACAGAATATCTAGAATTTAAAAGTAAACATTTTCTAGTATTAGTGAAATAAAGAAAAATTCTACACAGCTAATGACATTGAATATTCTCTACCACATATCTTCTATTGAAATGAAAAGGTCTCAAAAATCTCTCAAAGTCACAATGACATTATCATTAAGATATTACCAATTGTTATATTAGAAGAGAGAAATATAAATACAAGCCCTATGGACATGATATGAAAGTGACTTATTATTAAACCCTATAGACCTGGGAGATCCAGAGAGCAATTGTGAAATTCTAATTCCCAAATCTAACAAGTATTTCTTGTCAGGAATTAAGGTTCTTGGTATGGTATTTTGTATCTCTACATACTGACAATATAGTTCTTACATAAGCAATGTTTTACTGCTGTAATTATAACCAAAGACAGTTACGGATCAGCAGGTCCACATTATCATATCCCTATTCAGCATACAGGAAAATGAATCTTACAGTAAGTTGGATAATATTTCTGCATAACAGTTTCTGCTCCAAGTAACCTGCAAATGCTTTCTTATTTGACAGAATGGCCTCTGAGGGTATGATTAACTTAAAGGTATTAAGACAAGGGATGTATGTTAAATGCAATCACATATAACTTTATAGAGAAAAATTAGAAACATGTAGAGAAGTCTAGATGAAGAAGAGTTTGGAGGATGCTCTCATGAGTCAATGAACTGAGCACAACCACCAGGAGCTAGAAAAGGCAAGAGGAAGATGATGCCCTGGAGGATCCTGAGGAAGCAAAATGATTGATGTTTTGCCCACTAATTCTGACTTCGGCCTTCTGGCTACTAGAGTTGTAAGGGATGGATTCTTATTCTCTGTGTGATAATGTGTTATAGTCGCTATAACAGATCTCTAGGTGATATATTCAGGCAGAACCTCTGAATTTGCAGAAATAGGTTTCTATACTAAATATTGAGGGTATTACCAAATTCTTGAAAGAAAAACCACTTTTGTAACATGAGTTCATTTTTTAAAATTCTCATTGAATTTGTTTCTCAATGATTTATACATCTATAAAATGCATCCTGATTGCCATGTTTACACCCTCTCTATTCCCCGCCCCCGGCCACACCTCCATAACCTCCCTCCCTCCTGCAAGTTCCCTGCACACACTCATGTCTTACCAGTTTGTATTTGTTTGGTTGTTTGTTTGATTGTTTTGAGACCCACTGAGTAGTCTAACCAGGATTGTCTGTGTGGCCATGGACTTATATATGACCAAATCAGTGAGCTTCTGCCCTTACTTCTCTGCCTGTTCAGCAAAGAAAACCATCACTTTCTTTTAATTGTGACCACTTGATAAAACCCTTTTTTTTTTTCCACTTTGCTTCCATTCTGATCCAATCCATCATGTGTTACCTAGGCTCCTAGGTGGAAATGGAGAATGTTCATTATTCAAGGTCAAAATTTTAGACAGTTTTTCAACAGAAAGTTACACCCCTTCGGAGTGTGTGTTAATCTCCGAAGGGTTAGTTAGACAACACCCATCACTGCACAGAAAGGGTTCTTGGTAATCTCTTTAGTAAATAGTCTCCAGCAGAATGATTTATTGTGGTGCCACCGCTGGTTAAATAGAATCTGTTATCTCCATTCACTCCTGCTGTTTGTTTCTGGCTAATTATGTTGACTCACCCCCATTATTGGATGAGATCCAGGACTCTGCACACTTCAAATTATGTGTAAGGTCATGATGGATCCAGAGAGAGCATTACCTTCCTTGTTGAAACTCAGATGCTTCCAGTATCTCTGGCTCTAATTTCTTCTCAAAGAAAGTACTCCTACCTCAGGCTGTAGTTTTTGTTGGTTCTGTTCATGAACCTGAGAAAACAATCATTAAGTGCAGCGTTATAACAATACATCACAACAGGATTCAAGGTAGCTCATTTGGAGTGCTAGCATGTACTGCCTTAGTTAGAGAATTCTCCATAGTGAAGGAGCCCTTTGAAATTCCTGCACCACTAGGAAACAGGAAATGATTCCAAGGTTGATACTGTATTTTGTTTGAAGACTTATTTTTTTTCTATGTGTATGTCTATGTGCCTGTGTGTGGATATGTACATGTAGGTGCAGGTGACCATGGAGACGAAAAGAAGGCATCAGATGCCATGGAGCTGGAATTGCAAGGGTTGGTAGCCACCTAATATGAGTGCTGGGACCCAAACTCAAGTCCTCTGCAAAACTAGTAACTAACACTTGCTGAAGTAAGCCCCGGGGCTGATAGCTTATATGATAGATGAGCATAGTAAAATTGTCCTTAGAAGTACTGCCAAAAATAAGAAACACAAGGAAAGATTTTGTTTGGTAGAGTAGAAAATAAATATTAAATACAGGTTCCCAAGGAGATACTGTTGCAACTAATACAGCGACTAATTTCTTTAAGTAAATTATCAAACCACTGAGAAAAAAATTGAAGGACCATATACCTTAACCAATGGTGGTACTCAAGTTATTTGTTAGATGATAATGGTCACTATAGAATCTTATTAAACACTTGTTTCATCTTTAAAATGGGCATGTTCTGCTCAAAGGATCAGAGAGAGCATGCCACATACCTAGAGTGGAGTCTAGACTGGTGGAAACAGGTAATGAAAGTCACGATGTCTCTTAACTACGTATCTCTCCTCTTTCCCTTTGCTTCCCTGTCTCCTCTTCTAATAAATCACATTTCTATTCCTGTAATATTTGGTATTAGTCTCACACATGTTAGTGGTGGAGTTAAATATGAAAAGAAACTCAAGCAAGTGAAGCACATTCATCCTATCCCAAATGAGGTGTCGGAATTATTAAAAATACGAGGACTCTGTCACAGCAATGTCTGAAGTGACAGGATTCTTTGCAAGCGATTTAGATTTCAGTAATGAAGCTGTCAAGTCTGTGCTTCCTTGTAGTCTGCGGTACATGTGTAACAAATAATATGAAGGGGTCCTCTGAAAACTATACTTTTCTGCCATAAACACTTAAGAAGAAAGCACCTCTCTTCCCCAAGGCACAGTCAATAATAGATGTCTGTAAAAAGAGTTATCTAAATTCCTAGAATACCAGAGAAGGAATGACCACTGAAGAGAGTGGAGGGTAATTTTGTTTTGCTTTTCACATTTTTTCAAGTCTTTGATCTATGCCCAAGCATTATCATTCCAGGCAGTAGAAAATGCGTCAAAAGAGAAAGAGATCCAAAAAGATATTTTCCAAAGTGAACCACTTACTAGCTTAGATGAATAATCATTTAGTATCTGAGAATATCTGTCATTTAACTTAAAACCTATCAGAAAGGAACTAGCTTTGTATCACTCCCTTAGTTTTCTGCTACATCTTTTCACACTTGGCCTTTCAGTGCTCTCAAAGCTCCTGTTAATATGTCCCACGCAGCCCATGTAGGTAATTACATTATGAATTTGAACATTAGTGTTTGCCATGAGCAGACAGTTTTAATACTTCCTAGTAGGTTTTGTGTTGTTCAAGCTTTGTTAGCTTTCTGAGCTCTCTCAAGGATGCACAAGCACAAATTCTTCAGTCATGGCTTCTGTTTCACTAAATCCAGAAATTATTCTTAATCTAAAATTGGAATGGAAAACAGGAATGCCAAATAATGAAATGTATTTTTTTGGTACTGATATAATGCAAAAATTCAATTTGAATTTGAATTTCAGTTTCAGCCACCAAGAGGCCATCTTGGGTGATTTGGACTTCCTTTCTTTTTTTTGAGATTTTGAATAAAAATATTGAATATGTCCTATGACAAATTTTTCCAACTTAGTTAGAGAAAATAGGTAATATTTTCTAAGAAAATGTTTTCTCATACACCACTCAATTTAGGGATGCTCATACTGGTAGCTACTTTTATACTCATTATTTCATTTCACTTACACAGTAATTCCCCTCAAAATGTGATACTTGTTTAGGAATAAGTAAATTCATTGTTGCAATTAAGATTTTGGAGTATGAAATTGTTTCATTCTTCCAAGATTTTTCCATAATGAACCAAGGAAAGAGACGCTGGAAATCAAGCCAGATGTGATGGTACATACACTCAGGAGGCTGAGGACCTCCTTAACTTAAAGGCCAGTCTAGTCTATGTAAGATGAATCTTAAAAGGTCTTATTAATAGAAAAACCTGCAAGCCAGGTATCGGGGTTAACGCTGAAAGATCAGAGAAACAGAACAGGCCACAGCTAAACTCACCTTGCCAATTCCTCAGCTGATCTTGTTTCCTCAAACTGGAAGCCTCTGTGTCCTCATCCAAGTGGATCTCAGCTGAACTGCTGCTAAAAGCCTAAAAGCTTAAAAAAGATTCTAGTTCCTGGTCCTCACGCCTTATATACCTTTCTGCTTCCTGCCATCACTTCCTAGGATTAAAGGTGCATGTCATAATGCCTGGCTGTTTCCAGTGTGGCTTTGAACTCACAGAGATCTGTATGGTTCTCTGCCTCTGGAATGCTAGGATTAAAGGTGTGTGTGCCACCATTTTCTGGCCTCTATGTCTGTCTAGTGGCTGTTCTGTTCTCTGACACCAAATAAGTTTATTAGGATGCACAATATATTTGGGGACACAATATCACCATAAGACTGCAGAGTGAATGCAAGGACAGCTTGATGCACAAGCAATATCCTACTGACGGGGAGAGGGGATGTGTGAAAAGGAAGGGAGAGAAGAAAGGAAGAATGGAAGGAGATAAGTAAAGAAGGAATTAGAAACACAACAAATAGACTATCAGCCGGATTTTATCGCACTGTGGAAAACCCTGTGAGATACATGTTAGAATAGGAAAGATGTTGACTCAGTTTCAGATGCTTCACTGATGTGGCTCCACTGCCTAGGGAGTCTGAGTGGTAACACATAACATCATGGTAGCATGATCTTATGACAGAAGAGGTGACTCACATAATGGTCACCAATAAGCAGAAAGATTGAAGGAGGCTAGGGATGACATATGCGCTTCAAAAGTATAGCCCAGAGAATAATCTCCTCCAACAAGGGTCCCCCTACTAAGTACTTCACCTCAAAGTAATATCATAACTCCGGTAGTGGATTAATCCACTGATGAATTTAGAACTGTCAAACCACAAATATCGCAAAAAACCCCATCAGCGGCCTACCATACTTTTGGATGTTGTTTTGTTTTTGATTTTGTGAGGACTTCTGCGCTTTTAATGAAATCCAATGCTTTGCTCAAGGGAGCAGAGTACAAGGTAAAGAAAGGCCTGTTTTAACAGGAAAACCCTTTAGATATACTTAAGGGTGTGCCAATAGAAAATGAACTAGTAGCTCAAGGGGGAATCTCTCTGCCTCTGCAGCCTTCTTCCCTTTGACCTGCAGACTGGTAATTTACAATTATTGCTGTTTAAAGAAATCATGATCCCACAGATTGCATCAAAATCTTAAGCTGGTAGCATAGCCCTTAACTTTCTTGCAATTCTTCAGGATATTACAGAGTATACACAGAAGAGAACAGTCAATGTGAGCTATTACTGTGTCTGGACCATGTAAATGCTATACTGGGAACACAAAGCAAAACAATGTGAGCATGTTCCTAATTGAGAAGGTTATGGAAGCTCAGGGCTTTTATTAGCTGTAATCAGGTAGCCAAAAGGCTACACTGTAAATTTACATATTTTTATGATATTCATTCACCTTCTTTCTCTTCCCTCTTTTACTCATAACCACAAACACACCCTGTGTCCATCAATGCAATTAAATATTTACCAACTTAAAATGAAGTCAAGATAATTATGATTTAAGTTTGAAGCTTATCAAATATGAAAAACAAACAGATAGATAGATAGATAGATAGATAGATAGATAGATAGATAGATAAACAGACATTTTTGTAAACAGACTACTGGAACCTAAAGATCTTCACCATGGAAAAAAAATACTCCATTGCCAGAGTCTTTCATTTTCCCTCTAACTCTGTGTCTTACTATTATGATGGTGCTTTGTCATGGCAAAACTGAAACACTAAAACACAAACATCAACATTTAATTTTATGTTAACCAAAGCTGTACTTGAACAATTATTTTCCCTTTAGTAAATAGAAATTTAGAGATAACGTGTTCTTAAAAAGACAACATGTTCTATAGTTTGTGAGTATTATATGACCATGACTTACTCTCTGGAATATCAATGTAATTTTCCAAGTGGAAAATGCTGTGTGTGACATTTGGTGCCTGATTAGATAAACAATTGAGAATTTTATTAAAACTATTCTTTGTTGTTGTTATTGGTATTGATTTGTGATGAGTCACCGCCTCTGTGCACACACAGTGTTCAATAAAAGTGCTCTCCTATACAGTTGGGGCTCTCAGTATTTATCTGCCAGCCTCAATTTTAACTATAATATTTGTATTTATAGTGGTAACCATTACTCATCAATTATCCTACAATTGATTGTTTCTGGATTTTGAATAAAATATATTTAGATATATTTAAGGATATGATTGATTGGAAAAATCAAAATTTGAAGTGAACGATTTGTCGGTAAATTCTCACTTCAGTTAATGAATTGTTCAGTGCACCAGGCTTGCATTCATCTGGTATTCAAGAATCAGTATTTCTTCCTGATTATTTGAAAATTGAGTTTACAGATTTGCTGTGCTAATTAAAATGACTGAATTCGTGATAACTGCACTCTACTGAGATTCACTGTCCACTCTGCAGAGTGAGTGGAGGATAACAGAGTAACTGACTAAACAGCATGAGTGGGAGCGCACAGAGACTGGCAGCACGCACAGGGCCAGCAGGAATCTGCTGTTAATTGATTCTGTGGGTTCTTTTCAGGCGTCCTTGTCCCCTCTGGCTCCCTCCTTCCCTTCTTCTGCAGGATTCTCCCAGCTCTGCCTAATGTTTGGCTGTGGGCCTCTGCATCTGTTCCCATCAGTTGCTGGATGAAGCCTCTCTGATGACAATTATGCTAGCTTCCTGTCTACAAGTATAGCAGAATATCATTGGGAATCATTTCATTGACATTTGTTTGTTTTTGTTTTTGCTGGTCATGGTCATGTTTGGTTCTGTCCCAGGTCTCTAGGCTATCTGGCTCTGAGTCTGACCCTCCAGGCAGTGTCAGGGTGAGCTCCCTCTCATGGTATGGGTCTCAAGCCGGACCAGTTATTGTTGGCCACTCCCACAATTTCTGCACCGCCCTTACCCTAGCACATCTTGCAGGCGGGACAAATTGTAGGTCCAAGAGTTTGTGGCTGGGTTGGTGTCCCAGTCCCTCCACTGGGAGTCTTGCCTAGTTACAGGAGATGGCTGATTCTGACTCTGTAACCCCTGTTGCTAGGGGTCTTAGCTAGGGTCACCCTTTTAGATTCTAGGGAGTTTCCATTGCACTAGGTTTCTAACTAGTTCCCAAGATGCCCCCCAATTCCAGTTTTCTCTCCCAGTCCTCTCCCCCACATCTTCCTCATCCGAGCCTATTGTTCTCATCCCTGCCTCCCTGCCCACTACCAGTCTATCTGCAAAATCTATTCCATTTCCCCTTCCCAGGGGATAAACGGGTCCCCCTCTTGAGCCCTCCTTCTTACTTAGACTCTCTGGGTCTGTGGATTGCAGCATGGTTATCCTTTATTTTATAGCTAATATCTATTTATAAGTGAGTACATACCATATTTGTCTTTCTGGATCTGGGTCACCTCACTCAGGATGACTTTTTTCTAGTTCCATCCATTTGCCTGCAAATTTCGTGGTACTATTTTTTTTAACAGATAAGTAATATTCCATTGTTTAATTGTACCACATTTTATTTATCCATGCTTCAGTTGCTGGACATTTAGGTTGTTTCCAGTTTGTGGCTATTATGAATAAAGCTGCTATGAACATAGTTGAGTAACTGTCTGATTTGGTTTTCTGTTTTATCTCATTACATTATATTTTATTTTACTTTGATTCCTTGGATACCTGTTTATTTTCTAAAGAGAGACAAAAAGGATATGGATATGGAAGGTAGGGTAGGAGGGGTGAAACTGGGTAGAGTCTGGGTAAAGAAAAACATAATTAGAATATATTGTATGAAAAATTTATTTTCAATAAAATAAAAATAAACACATAATAAAAATCATCTCCCTTGAACAATAAGATCTTATTTTTTAAAAAAATCACTTTCAATTAACAAATAAAATCTTATGATTCATAGAGTATATGCTGATGTTCAGAACCACATCTGCAGTGTCCAATGGTTATGTCAAACTAATCCATAAATGGACTATATCACATAGTTGTCATTTTGTGATGAGAACATTAATACACACCTTTTAGCACTTTTCAAAAATACATCTTGGCCTGCAATCACATGAAGAAAAAGGTTCCTACACAACAGATTTTGGGGTGCATAAATGGACAATGTCTGAGTGCTCAGTGGCAAATTTAAAATAAACAAGTGATCACATATCTAAGCAAACATCACTAAAAGGTAGAAAAAAGACAGACCTGACAAAGTGCATAGGAGTAAGAGCAATGGAATAGTATTTACCAGTTTACTCCAAGGGATAGAAATGTTTATATACAATTCTGTGTATACATATGTGTTTTAATTTGTTTATTTTTCTTAGAGAAATCCATAAACAAATTCCATCGGTGAGGTTCCCTCAGTGACATTCATGAGCCTATCCTATGAATTTCCAAAGAACTTGATTTAAATAATTTGGTCAAATGGTAAGAAACTTAAAGCATCTGTTTTGAACTCATCTATCACGCATAGTAACATGAATAAATGGAGACATTCGTCACTATGCGCACAACAGAAATTGTGTTCCCCCATTGATATAATTAAATACTCATAGAAGCCTAAATGTATAATAGCTTCCAGATTCTTTGTTTAATGCCAAAAATCAATGGCTCCGCTTCCAGTGAACTCGATAGGCATATGTTCCTAGTCACAACCATCGTGAACTCTCTCCAGTTTCTAAACATTTATTGCTGGTACTGTAATAATAAACATCTTGCATTTATAAAATGTAATGTTGCCTAGAATTTTTCATTTTTCAAGAATGCACAGCACACTACGTAATGGCTCTCATATGGCCAGTATGCCCATGAACAATTTGTCTTCAGAGTGGAGTGTTAATCTGACACCTCAAGGACAGACCTGTTTTCAGAGGGACTTTAGGAAAGCTCAAAACATTCGTGGACTTCAATAACTACTGAAAATTCTAGTGAACTGTGGCGTGGATTACTGGAAGTTCTGGATTACATTACCTCTGCATGCTGTGTTTTTCTTAAATACGAGTTATTAAAGATGCTAGTCGATATTTTTTGACTCATTGCCAAATATGTACATAACAAATACATATTTAATATATGTGTACATATATAAAATCAATCTAATGATGACATTTATGGTCCAGAAGGGTGTGTGTGTTTGTGTGTGTGTGTATGTGTGTGTGTGTTGGTGTGTGACAGTAATGTTCTTTACACTTTTTATTAAAAACATTTTTATTATTATTATCAGTTACACATGATAACTCCACAGCAGTGATAAATGCAACACATTTAGTTTTGGGTCATAAACACTGTGGGGGAGAGTGAAGTCTTGTCCTCTAAAGACAAAGATTTTTATCTTAGGTCAAGGATAACATGCTGGATATTTGGTTTTAAAAAGAAGTTACCCAGAAGGACGAATATGATCATTGCCTTGATGAGCCATTATCAGAAAAAATATAGAAACCCACATCTGGACAGTGTGCAGAGTGAGAGACCTTGAACTCAGTCCTAAATGAGATATGGAAGGAGAGGAGGAAAAAATGTGAAGAGCCAGAGGGGATGGAGGACACCAGGGAATCAAGGCCTTCTAGACACAGTAGGACCTATGAACATATGAACTCACAGAAAGTGAAGCAGCGTGCATAGGACCTGCACAGATTTGCACTTAGATGAGATCCTAGATCTGAAAGGATAAGTGGACACAAGCCCCCACCCCAACCCAGAAGTCTCTCTAATTGATAATCGTTCACAAATGAAAAGTTAGTTCTCTCTAAGTGAGTCTCACTGGGAGAACAACCCCTCCTAGGTACATGCCTCATGTCCAGCAGTAGATGACCCACACAAAGGACATCAGTGGTATTTTTAAATGTTCTTTGTCTCATGTTGTGTCTAGGCATTTTTTTAAACCTTACAAGTCCTTTGCATCTATATTATTGTTTCTGGTTTGTGTTTTTATGGGAGAGATTCCTGTGTGTGTGAACATGCCTGTCTCTGTGTCTGTATGTGTTTCTTGTGCTTTTTCTATGGCTCCTCTTTTTCTTTTTGTTTATTTTGTCCTATTTTGGTTTGTTTGTTTTTGTTTCAGTGTATTGTATTGTATGGTATTATTATTGTTTAGATTACTGTTTGTTTTCTAAGAGAGACAGAAAGAGTATGGATTCAGATGCTAGGGGAGATGGGAGAATCTAGGAGGAGTTGGATAAGGGGAAACCAAAATTAAAATATATAAACTCATTATCAACAAGACAAAAAAAGTGAAGACATTTTATAGGAATATTCTAATTGAAAAATACAGGAACTCACTTCATCACAGGAATAAAAGATTACTTCCAATAAAATAATTTGACTCTCTCAACTGTGAGTCTTTAGTTTCTGTGACAACCCCCCTCCCCCATCACACACACACCAAGTAACAACCTAGACTGTAAGCCATCAAAGAGAACTCTTCAAAATTGTCCTAAGGATGCTGAAGCATAGTTCTCCACAGCAGAGGGCTGCTGGCTGGGGTGGGAGTGGAGAGAGGAAGGTCTCCTTTTTCTTTAAGGAACTGGCCATGGGCCGTTTGACCATGCTCCAGTGACTACATGGACAATACAAATTGGACTTCTTTTTTAATTTTTTGCCTTTTTGGGGGGGTGGAGAGGGCACAAGGGTGGGGGGGTGAACCTGGGAGGACTGGGAAGTAAGGGTGAGAGGTGTGCATTATGTGAAATTCCCAAATAATCAATAAAAATATATGTTAAAATAATGAAAACTTGTGGAGCTAAAGCTTGAAAAGCCAACAAATGACCTTCACATATGAGGCCTTTGCCTTTTCAGTTTCATGTGCCTTATCGATCTTCTCATTGCTGATGGCTTGATGGGACTTTGACTATTCACACCATACTGTGACCCAGAACAATCTTTTGTACAGGTGTGAGGATAAAATAGAATGGAAGAGATATGCATCTGGCACACACATAAATCTTGCTCATTTCCTTAAGCCACGTTTCGTATTTAAGTATCAGATGGTTTCCAACTATTTCCAGTGCTTTCTTTTATAACTCCAGGAAATGCTTAATTCATTCTTTCATTAAGTGACTTTTCAGGTCAACAAAACAACATGCCTCTCACCTTTGTTGATGCCAGTTATAATTTCTAATGCCATTATTATTACTGTGTTATTTTATTTCTAAATACAAGTAAATAAGAAGTAGCTCTGAGCTCTCTTTGATTACCATCTAAAATAGAAATAACTTTTCATACTTTGAGACCTTTAATTACTTATATTTCACCTACTAACATTCTAAAAGAGAGAAAATGATTCACTGGACTTCAAATGCTCCTCTTATTCTTTAAAGATCTGTAATGCCCACAATCCAGTGTCCACAGTGTAGGCTGGATTCACTGCTGAGGGAGTGCAAAACACATTCCCTGGCACTGTTGTGAGAACAGAGAGCATTGAGCATTGAGGAGGACAGTCTTCATGGATTCATTTCTATATTTTTTTCAGCCTTTCAACATATTTCTGATTTATCTGAATTTGATTAGCATTTTAAAATTAAAGCCAACGACAAACACAGCTTCTCATAGTAAGTAAACTATGAATATTAGAGCAAAATTGAGAGATATTCTTTGAGCTAAACTTAGCTTTAACATCCTTTCCTTAGTTTATGCATGATAAGAACATATATACACACATCAGTATTTGTGCATTTACATATATACACACAGCCATTAAATGCATGATATGTAAAATATATACATACACACAGATATACATACATATTACTTTCTAAATTAAAAAATTCAGGTTGTCATTGTATTATAACACTTCTCTCTTCCCTTTCTTCTCTCCAAATCCTCCCATATAACCCTTCCAGCTCTGCTTCAAAACAATAGCCTCATTTTCATTAGTTGTTGTTGCATACTTATATGTATTTAATACACATGTATATTACTAAATATAGCCTGTTGAGTTCATATAATGTTACTTCTGGGTATATTTTCAGATTCGACAAGTTGGCAGTGGAGAACCCACTGGTGTTCTTTTCTCTGAGGATGACCACCTATCCTGATTCCAAATTTTCTCAGTTGCCTATAGTTAGTTGTGTAAGGCTGAGAGGCCTTGTGGGCTTTCCCCATAAATTTGATATATTTATGGATGTCATCCCTGCTCATCTCACATTTGGGTGGTCATTTTGTTGACTACTGGTATAGCTTCTGATGTCACTTGGAGACATAATCTTATAGCAAACATTTTGATACTTTGACTTTTATATCCCCACCTCTGCCCCCCAGCAAAGTTCCCTGAGCCTTATACATAGGAGTAGATTTATCCACTGGAACTGAGCTCTTTAACTACATTTGCTTGGTTATGGTTTTCTGTAGTTGTCTCAGCCTATGTTATAGACATAAAGAAGTTTTCTTGATGAGAGATGAAGACTATTCTTATCTGTGGGTATAAGGGCAGATGTTTATAGATTGTTGTTAGAGAAAATGCTGGTTTAGTAAATCAGTGATTGTAGATTCTTCTCCAGTGACTATGACCTCATAAGCACTGGGTAGTTAGCTAGGTCTCCAGTACCGGGCATGGTATCCCTTTTGTTAATTGGACCTTAAGTCCAATTAAAGATCTGTTGGTTACTGCCAAGGTATGCATGCCACACTGAACCCTTAGGATTATTGTGCCATGCTGGTCCTAAGCATCATAGCTAAATGAGACTGTTGATAACTTCTCGCCTTTGGAAGCTTGCATAGCACCTTCTGGTATCATAAAAGTTAGCTCTCAGGGGGGAGACATTCAGGTCAGTTCCAGCTCAATGGTCTCTAAGCCCTGTTTCTGAAGTGCATGATGTCTTCAAAAGGAGACACTTAACTTCCACTATGGATGTAACAAAAGACAACAGCAATAGATTGTATGTTCTGAGATTCTCTTAGACAACCCTAGCAACAACTAAAAAGAGGGCTTCTCATGTCTGGTATTGAGGATTGCGCTAGGTGGTCTTTGGCTGTTGGAGTGAACACCATCAATCTAGGTAAGAAAAGTTCATAAAACCATTCTATAAGTATATATATACTGAAATATATGTAATTAGATTTTTTTCTTAATAGTTAATAGTATGATCCTTTGTAACTTTTTCAGCTGTCCATATTGTTATTTTACCTCTCTACCTTCTTCTCCTGTTGTTACCTCCTTCCCCTTCCCTATAGAGCCTCTTCTTTTCCATTTCCACAATGAGATCACTTTTATTTTATGATATATATATATATATATACTTTATATATATAATTTTCAGCCTATATAAATAAATGTTTATTCTGAAAATGTCTGTTATGCTTCATATAACTTTATTTTATACAGTATATATGCCAAGAACCATTACTTAAAGCCACATTTTTCTTCTGGTGTTATGTAATATTTTCCATTATCTATGTGATTACTGGTGTTAAAGATTGTAGGTAGGGAAGTCATATGAATGTTTCATTTGTACCCAGTAGAACATGAAGTATTTTATATTTAACTACAAAGTACCTCCCATCAGATAAGGAAACAATAAAACTGTAGAATGTTGTAGACTATTATTTCAAGGTGTGTTACTTTTGTTTATGCCCTGGAACATTTGTTTAATGATGCAAAGGTGTGTTTGATTAAATAAAATTCACCTGTGGTCCAGAGGCTGCATCAGCAAGCAGCTGACAGGAAGTGGAAAGGAGGACCCAGGTGAGAAAGGGTTTATAAGGAGGGGCGAGGAGAAGCTGAGGGACTCTTCAGAGGCTGAAAAGCAGAATTCCACCTTACCCTTTGAATCTTGAGTTCTTTAGAGGGACAGAAGTTTAGTTAAGTTCCCTTGTAGCTTTGTGAGAGTTGGAGCCAGAGGGAACAGATTTCCCTCCAGCTATGGCCCTTGTGGCCTAATCACTGCTGGGGGTGGTGGAACTGCAGTTACTGATTCGGACAGCTGTGGCTTAAAAGGCAGCAACAATTTTTTAAAAAGGACAACAAATTGGCGTACCAACCTAGGGCTCAAATATCTATCTAGAGCCTGAGAAAGCTGAACAACAAAAAAGGGAATACCGCTCCTTTAAGAGTTTTGGCTGTTCAGTTTAGGCAGGTCACTGAGCCATTGAGCAGCTGGTACTTTACATAGGAACAGAAAAACTAAGTAAAAACTCCTACCACAGCACAAGCATTGGCATTCTAGAGCTCTAGGAAGGTTGAATGCAGTCCCTGGTCAGACAAACCTCAACCAGCTGCAAGTTTCACGCTTGGCTTTCCCAACCCAAGATGTGGGTGGAGTCAGATGAGAGCCAAGCATGGAGAATCCAGGTGTAGGTTAGCAGTTTAATAAAAGTTTGCTCATAAGGTCAAAAAGGACTAGCGATATGCAATTAAAGTAATCCAGATGAAAAATCCTCTAAACAGGTTACAGTGTGTTTAACAATGTGTGTAGGCTTAAGAAAAGGGAAAGATTATAGGTCATGGAAAAATGAATAGTTTACAAAGTAAAGTCTTCAAAGAGAGAAGTAAAGTAATGTAAAAAAGAATAAGCCACATAGAGAGTGGAAATAGAGAGTCTGGATCCTGTATGTGTTGATTTTGAATTTTTTGATTATTGAGAAGCAAAAGACAGCTGCTAGGAGACATGGGATTGTGAACTGGACTGCTAAATTGAACCAGTCTAGATACTTTAAGAATGCCTTAACCTTAAAAAGTAAAAAAAAAAAAAAAAAAAAAAAAAAAAATAGTTGTCAAATGGAAATAAAAAATGCTTTGGAGTTTTGTTCCCACAGGAGATGAGAGGCTGTGGATTCCTTCAGGGTTAATATGGATCAGTTTTTTTCAGACGAGACTGCCTGAAACCTGACAAGTGATATCTGTCAGCAAAGGTCTTCCCAGGACTTCGTCATTATTTCAAAATTTTCTCTCTGTAACCCTAAAGATACTTCATTCACAGACAGCATGAAGAAGTATGGAGAAAACTATGCCCACATTTCCAAGAGTTGGGGGGGTGTCGGTGGTTTTTGGTTATTTGATGGGTTATGGATGTTTGTTATTATTTAGAGGAATATAGAATATTGATACAAATTTAAAGTTATTTTTTGTTACACTGTATAAATGTTTCTACTCTTGTGTAAAAGATTTTTTGCATATTGATACAAATTTAAGGTTGTTTTTGTTACTACATATTGTATATATGTTTCTATTCTTGTTTAAGGTATTGTACCTATGCAGTTTATTTAAAAATGTAGGGTAAAGGTCTAATTTTTGAAAGCTATTATTATAAACTATATAGGATAATCAGGGATATAGATTAGTGGTTCATCATTTATAACAATCAAATTTGTAGACATTTTAGGTATGCTTTCCAGATTATATAGAGAGATGTATTTTAGATAGATGGATGGTCTTCAAAACTTTCAAAGGCCTACAGAATATGGCATTTAAAATGTTTTGTTAACTTAAAGTTTTTCACGACAATGCGACACATCTGCTCCTGGCAGCACCAATTTATTTCAAAGATGGGCATTGAAGAAACTCCTAATGGAGTTTGCTTTCATTGTGGCAAGGTTAGCCACTAGGCAAAATAAACTGTTCTTGCCTTTGACTGCTGACAATTTGCTGTGAAGACTGGACATGCAGGACACACAGGAAAAAGACTGTTGAACATTGCCAAAACAAGGCAGGATAGTCATTCAAAATTTCAGCTGCACAGAAGAGTCTGCCAGATATTCTAGATCTGTAGGCTGAAGATGGATGCCCTAACATTGCAGAGAGACTTTGGGTGACTGTCCAGGCAGCCAAATGTCTCTGTTGTTAGATAATATGACATGCTCCTGGGTCTTTGATGGAGTTGAAGACTAAATAGTTATAGTTTCAGTTTTCCTTAGTTATGATAGTAAATTAGGAATAAAGTTTTGGATTCACTAAGATAGGATAGATAATGCATTATTTTCTTCAAATATGCTAATTACAAATGGACAGAATTTTGTTAATGTAATCATTACTTGATAACTGTTATTGTATATAGTCTTACTATGTTCAAGTTAAAACCTTTTAATTTTTATTTAGACAAAAAGGGGGAAATGTTGGGAATATTATTTTAAAGTGCATTACTTTTGTTTATGTTACATTTGTTTAACTCTGTGAAGCTGTGTGACTGTGCCTGACTAAAACACCTGATGGTCTAATAAAGATCTGAATGGCCAATAGCAAGGCAGCAGAAAGGACAGGCAGGACTAGCAGGCAGAGAGTATATATAGAAGCAGAAAACTGGGAGGAGAAAGAGCTAGGAGCCAGAGAAGAAGGAGTCCAGGGGCCAGACACCCAGCTACACAGCGAGCCATGAAATAAGAGCAAGCTTTACAGAAGTAAGAGAAATGGAAAAGCCCAGAGGCAAAAGGTAGATCGACTAAGTTAAGGAAAGCTGACAAGAAAGAAGTCAAGGTAAGACCAGGTATTCACAAGTAAGAATAAGCCTCCATGTGATTTATTTGGGAGCTGGGTGGAGGGCCCCTCAAAAGAGCAAAAACCCCCAACAACAGTAGAAAAACATAGAACAAATATAGAATATCTTACAACTAAACTTTCTGGAAGAGATGTTATGTCAAATATTAATTGTTTGAGTGTTGCTTTTTATAAACTTTCAAAAATATTTTATATCTTTCAAAAGAATTTAAACACGTGTTTATAAAAAGATTATTCTCTGTATATTACTTTCTAATGATTTGTTTATTGATACTACTTTAATATCTTTTCCTGTAATTGTGGAAGTATAATATTTTAGTGACCAGGTAATTTCTACTTACTATTTAACTATTGTCATATTTAGGCTCTTCTCAACACTTTCATATCAGAAGCTGTAGTTATTCAAATTGTTTGTGGCTGATAATCTGAATCCTGATCATTTGCTTCACTCATTTCTGTCTTTTTAATTAATTCCTGGCTATAGAAGTTCTGAATCAAGCAGAACTTCATATTCTGCCCTGTTTGGAGCCCCCATTCTATATTAGTATTATGCTAAATCACATGCCTACGAGCAGTGTGACTTCTTTTGGAAGTATTCATTTCCCCAGAAAAGGTAAGAATAACATTTAATAACCAATTATGATAAGTTAAATAACTATATAAAGCTACTAGATATATGTGGTGTTCTTTCCATAATTCCTTTGTATTTATTAAAAGACAGATGTTTTCATTTAGAACTACTGTCTAAATATGCTCATACTTGGGCCATAAGTTTTTGTTGTTAGAAAAAGATGAAAAACTTTGAAAAATTCAAAGACATTAAACATAGAAAACATACAGGTTTTTTTTTAAGATTTATTTTTATTCATTTACTTTTTTATTTATGTGTATGTGTGTCTGTCTGTACATGTGTCTCTCACTTCTATGTGTGTGTGTACCTAGGGAGACCCAAAGAGAATAATGGATCTCCTGGAACTAGAGTTACAGGAGGTTGTAAAATGCATGACATGGGTGCCAAAAAACACAAACTTGGATCCTATGTAAGAACAGTAAATATTGTTAACCTCAGCCCCAAATGCAGTTTATTGAGGAGGAGACATTGCCTGTCCTATTTTCAGCCTTCAATGAGGGGAGACTGGGTGTCAGCACTCAGAGTAAATTTCCAAATCTCCAATTCCAATAAGTCTGTAAAGTCTCTTAAATTTTTATGCTTGGAAAAAAAATGATGCTTCTTTTTCTAATGCTGATATATAATGTATCATTAACTTAGGATTTTAATATTACTATTATAAGGCCATACTTCGAGCATAAGGCAATGTAACATAGAAAGCATTGCAAAGCCTTTTTTTATTTTTTGAACTCTTGTGAATCAGGACATCCTCTGAGTAAATTTAAGTTGGAAGCATCCACTCTCTCATATTTTCAAGTTGTGCTGAGATATGTCGGAGAATAATGTAAATTTGCTTATGAGAAAAAAACTTACAGGTTATAAACCCTAAACATGGGACAATAGAATCAAAGTATTATATTGGACTATTTTTACTGGCTATACAAATTGAATAGTGATAGAACATAAATGGAGGTAAAATAATGTTAACAGCACATTATTTTAAAATATTCAATGTTATTCATCAATTATATGGAAAAACAGGAGAGACAAAAATTGTATATGTAAATAGTGACGAGATGACTGCATTTCTGGTTATTTGGTGATGTAGGGACTGCTTTGCATCACCTGTAATGTGAATGAGGTGCTATCATCTCAGTTCGCATACACACTTCTCCAAAGACAGGGAGAGATAGCCATCTCTGTGGTCTTAAAGCTTTACCTCAGTAGCTTAAGGTAGAGATGCAAGGGTAGAAGATCCAAAGCTCTGTGAAGGGGCTGTGGTATATTTTTTATTAACTTTAACAAGAATTGTTTTCTTAAGTAAAGATGCTAAAAGTACTCAAAAATACTATCATACAATTAGCATGCTGCCAAGTTATTTTAATACAATTTGTTGATTATTGTAGAGATATCACTGTTCTTTCACTGCTATTTGAGCCAATAGAACGTCAAAACTAACACCAGAAATGACTCAGCAAAATATCAGTTTCCAAAGCTCCTATGCTCACTATACCCATTAATATTGCTAACAATGCGATGTATTGTGGTTGTCACTGAGGAATAACTAAGAATTGTTGCTTTTTGCAGTTGAGCAATGCACTTGGCAGTGTCTGATGAAGTGAGCATGTTTCTAATTATAAGGTTTAAACAAATAAAAATACTGTAAACCACTAATGAAATCACTGCTTTTAGAGAAATTTGCATTATTTAGTTCATTTTGCAAAAAATGCAGCATTAATTAGTGGCTTAACCCCATAAAAGTGATAATAAACAAACAGACTTTGTTTGTCTAAGTAATAATCATTATTATCAGCTCACAAGTACTTCAATAGCATTATTTCTTAACTGCACTTTCAATGGTTGATCCAATATCACAATCTCCAGTGAAGTAGCTTGGGAAGTTGACTTCCAGTTGTTTTTTTAATAAATTGTAAATTCATTCAAAGCCCACATTTGTCTACTTATTTTATTTATATTAGAATAAAAATAGTTTTCTAAGTAGAAATCACCTGATGCCTGCACAGTTCACTTGGAACTGTGATATTTTCAAATCAGTTTTTTTTTTTAGCTATTATGTTAAGGAAATCAGGTTTTCAACATTTTTGGTATGGTATAATATTATTGTTCAAAGTTTTCTTTGTTTCAATACTCTTATAATAATAAACCATTGTAGCTTAAAATGAGATAATGTATTGAGATGAGTGAGAATCACACATAATAGTTTTATACCTCTCATTATACCTGACAAATGAAAATAATGCTAAATATATCAGAGTTACTTTCCAGATGACTTTCAAGATTAGTGTAATAATCATATTTAAAATATTACAAATTTCATTTCTAAGTTAAAGACAAAACAAAAACAAAAGTTTGAATTTGTAGCTTAAAACTTGACTTTGACATACTTATATTTTCCATAGATCAGCTTTATAGGCAAACAGTGGAAAATGGGTGGGAATAAATGTTGGTAATTAAAAGACCCTGCTCTCATTGAGTAGCTGTTGTGAACTTCCTACATGCCCAGTTATACAAGGTTGACTAGACCATTTATAACAGCTATCAGGTATGTCTTGAGGTGCATTGTACTTTAGGTGGAAGTCCCAATATATGCATATCAATAATACAATAAAAGTAACAGCAGGAGCCTAGTCATCAAATTATATCTGTATGATTCTCATGTTGGAGGCAAAACAAACCAAAACAAAATTCAATTAATAAGTACTGGAGCCCAGCTCCATTGGGATTCAGATCACAAAGAAGAAATGTGGGGTCTTCAAGGGGAAGGAGGAGACTGACTCAATCTGAGGGTGAATAGGAATGCCTGCGTATGTACTGAAAAAAAGCTACACCCTTTTATACTCTATATTGTAAAAAGGATTACATGGGGGAAAGGGAGAATGTGAGCTGGGGCTTGACTTGTGATCAGGGATTGAGGAAGCCAGCATTGACCTTGGCAAGTTAATAGGCACTAGTCATATGTTAATGGAAAGGCCACAAGTTCCACTTACTGGAGATAAGAATGACTCTCTGTTTTAGCAAGCAGGAGCTTTCTCAAGCCCCTGAGGGAATGGGGACTTTTGTCTAAATGCCAGACCTTGGGAAAAGGGCTTTCTTGGGGGGGGATCAGACATTCCATTATAGAATATTGCAGTTTTTCATATGGCTTAGTTATTCTAAATTGCTAAAGCTTAAAGTGAGCAAAGATGAAGCAAATTTACTGAGGACCTGAGTAGACCTTAGGAATTTATAAATCTTGATTATCAAATACACCTTATTTATCATGCATGTGTTACCCACCTAGATTTTCCAACAGCTTGGTGTTAACTTGTGTGGGAATAGGCAGAGTTATCATGCTCTATGGTTCCAAGGTGGTAGGGATTTTTTCCAAAGCATTATTCTGTTTAAAGAGGCTACCATTATATACATCCTCATCCTCCATTGAAGCTCACAAGAAAGACATAATAGTGAGAATCATTAAAAATGAAAGAGAAGGATGCTGGAGAATTGTGATCTGCAAAGCTGAAATGCTGTGTCAATTGCTGTACTTAGATTAATTAATTCTTACTTCCTCAGTATGTGGGGGGGGGGGGAAGGGGAGGTGATTTTTATAAGTCTTTGAAGGTTTTGTGTAGCAGGAATCTTAACAGGTCTTATTAATAAAATCAAACCTGAAGCCAGGTACTGGGGTGAACGCTGGAAGATCAGAGAAGCAAAACAAGCCACAGCTACCTCACCTTGCCAATCCTTCAGCTGATCCTGTTTCCTCATACTAGAAGCTTCTGAGTCCTTATCCAAATGAATCTCAGATGAACTGCTGCTCAAAAGCCTAAAGGCTTATCCAGCCAAATGCTTCTAGTTTCTGGTCTTCACGCCTTAAATATCTTTCTGCTATCTGCCATCACTCCCTGGGATAAAAGGCTCACTTCTTGGGATTAAAGGCGTGTGTCACCATGCCTGGCTGTTTCCAATGTGGCTTTGAACTCACAGAGATCCAGAGGGATTTCTGCCTCTGGAATGCTAGGATTAAAGGCGTGTGCTACCACTGCCTAACCTCTATGTTTAATATTGTGGCTGTCCTGTTCTCTGACCCCAGATAAGTTTATTAGCATGCACAGTATTTTGGGGAATGCAACACCACCACAGTTTTGCACAAATAGTGTGATGTATTGATTTGGTTTTCATGGTTAGATTCCAATAAACAGCACATAATAAGCAGATCTCAAAATGTTTTATGTCATAGGCAGGGATTTATGTGTTGTACACAACGGTTCCAAATAGACACTCTCCTCTATGTGACCATACCAATATAATGGGCAGGGTCCTTTTGTTCTACCCAGGTAGAAACTGTTAGTAAGATCCAATCATGGTATAATGTGCGTGTAACACAGCAACTGGGAAATGGAGGCAGACAGTTAGGATGTTCAGGTGTTCAAGGTTAGCCTTGGTTACATAGTAAGTTTGAAGCCAGCCTGGGCTATATAAGACATTGTAACTCTACCCTTTCTCCTTCCTTCCCTTCCTCCCTGTCGTCTCTCCCCATAGTGTGTGTGTGTGTGTGTGTGTGTGTGTGTGTGTGTGTGTGTGTATTTGCATGTGTGTATGTGTGTGTGTGTGTGTGTATGTTTGTGTGTGTGTGTGTGTGTAAATGTATAAGTGCTTGTGAGATAATTCTAATGATAAAGTGCTTGCCATAAAATCATGAAGTCATGAGTTTGGCTCCTCAGCTCACACATAAAAAGGCAGTCAGAAGAGCCTTCAAATTCCATTGCCGGAGACGTGGAAGGATCCCTTAAGTTTTCTATCTAGTCAGTGAAGCCAAACTGATGAACTCTAGGTTCAGTGAGAGGCTGTTTCCAAAAACTAAGGTAGAGAACGATTGGTACGGAAACTTGATATCAACCTTTGGCCTCCATACATACACATGTGCACAGAACCACATAAGCATGCACATACATGCATGTGCATGTGTGTGTGAAAAGGTACCTGCGATTCATGCCCCCCCACACACACATACACCATGTGTACACAAAGAGAAGCTTTTTAATTTTGCTGGTCTTTGCCGTTGCATCCTTCCCAGGATCTGGCAGTACAGAGCCACAGCCGTGTGCAGTTAGGGGCAGCAACAAGTGGTGTCCTCTCATTTTCCCACAGTCTGAAGACCTTAGGTACAGGGTGTGAGGATCCTCAGGTTTCAGATGCATGCCAGTTTTGTGTAGGTCTTGAAATAAGGAATTCTAAG
This sequence comes from Peromyscus eremicus, assembly GCF_949786415.1. Taxonomy (NCBI): domain Eukaryota; kingdom Metazoa; phylum Chordata; class Mammalia; order Rodentia; family Cricetidae; genus Peromyscus; species Peromyscus eremicus. The sequence continues at coordinate 9,577,557 of NC_081418.1, read as the reverse complement.
CTTTTGGTTGGTGTTTGCAACTTTTGGACAGAATTAGGTATTGAGGTTCCTTAACTCTTGATAATAACCAGTTCTACAGCTCTTGTGTAGACCTAAGAAGTTATATACCATTCTATTATTGATGGCTTTTTAAATCAACTTTCACTGTCATTGAAAACTTCTTAGAGTAAATAAACATTGTCAATCTTATTTCCAAATAATGTATTCCTGATAGAAAACCCCTTAGGTTTGACTATCAAAATTTCTTATATATAAATATGTCTCAGGGTCTTAGTCAAGGTTACTATCACTGCAATGAAACACCACGACCAAAGCAAGTTGGGGAGGAAAGGGTTTATTTGTCTTACACTTCCTCATGCTGTACATCATTGAAGGAAGACAGAACAGGAACTCAGACAGGGCAGGAACCTAGAGGCAGGAACTGAAGCACCGGCCATGGAGAAGTACTGCTAACTGGCTTGTTCATCATGACTTGCTCAGCCTGCTTTCATACAGAAGTGAGGACCACCAGCCCAAGGATGGCACCACTTATAATAGGCTGGGTCCTCCCCCATTAATCAGTAATCAAGAAAATGCTCAATAGCTGGAACTCATAGAGGTATCTTCTCAATTGAGTTTTTTCTCCTTTCAGATAACGCTAGCTTGTGTCAAGTTGACACAAAACTATCCAGGACACTCAGTTATAGAGTTTTTAATGTGTAATTATTAAAGAAAAGCATACATACATGTATATGTATGTATATGACTTCATTTTAATTTCTATACATAGATACAAATCATAAGCTTTGGAGTTTTATTTTTTCAAAATTTTTTATTGAAAAGAGATTCTTTTCTCATACAATACATCCTTACCACAGTTTCCCCTCCCTCTGCTCCTCCTAGCTCTGCCTACCCCAGCTCTCTCTCCCCCATATCCACTACCCTTCCGTTTCCTCTTTAGAAAAGAGCAGGCCTCCAAAAGAAATAATCAAACAGGACAAAAAGGATACAATAAGACAAGGCAAAAGCCCTCATACTGAAGCTGGACAAGGCAACCCAATATGAGAGAAACAGTCTCAAGAGTAGGCAAGAGTCAGAGACACACCTGCTCCCACTGTTAGGAGTCCCACAAAACCACCAAGCTAACAGTCATTGTATATATATATTTACTTAGAGGACCTGGTGGAGACCCATGTAGGCCCTGAGCCAGCAGCTTCAGTCTCTGTGAGCCCCTGTGAGCCCTGCTTAGTTGATTCAGTGGGCCATATTCTCTTGGTGTCCTCACCCTCTGACTTCCACAATCTTTTCTCCCCATCTTGTGCAGGGGTCCCTAATCTCCTAGGGAGGTGACCCTTTGTAGACCTCCATGTTACATGTTAGACTCCCTCTCTGTGCATAATGTCTGGCTCTGGGTCTCTGTACCCATTCCCATCTGCTACAAGAGGGAGCTTTATATTTACAAAAACAACCCATGTGCTGCTGTGTGTTATAAAAATATCTTCAATATTTGAGAAATTTTAAAGACAATATAAGAAAGTAATGAGGAGAGACCTGCATATACTTGGAATAGAGACCATGCAAATGATACTATTTGGGTAATGGAGAGCCCATCTAGTATGCCGTACTCATCTTGGGCCCTCTAATCGCCATCCTGTGTGCAGTTGTGAGGAAAGGAAAAGATGAGCAACGTACTGGAAAGCACTTTGTTGGCAGGATCTTGACAATCCTTTCGGCTCTCTTGATTTAGTAGCAAACCCCTCAACTGAGAGGCTGAAGGCAGAGGCGGCGGTGAAGGATCAGTCAGGAGCCAAGTACTGAATTTTGAAAAATCTTTGATCTCAAGACTTTTTAATTAATTAAATTAGTGTTGTTTGTATGTGTATGGCGCCAAAGATTGACTCTTTGGCCTTTTGCATGCTAGACATAGGCTTTATTACTGAGCTGTAACACCAAGAAAACATGGAGTATAAACATAGCTGACAATGAGATGAGCAAATTCTCACTTTATTTATAAACTGTAGATAAGGAAGACCATTACCCTGAGTAATTTTTCAATATAAATAAGTCAAACAATGTTTTTATATTGAAGGTGCATGTGTTTCTCAACTGATAAACTGTAGTAGAAGGAAACATCTCCTGACCAAGCATGAGGGAGAAGATGACTTGAGTGTAGATCAAGCTTTAGAGAAAATTGCCATCTGTCTGGAGTTCCATCAGTGCTGGCAGTTGGGAAAGTTTCCCCGTGGTTACTTATACTTTTAATGGCTGTACTTCAGAATATAGCCAAGTGAAATTTCATAATAAAGGACTTACACACGATTGCCAGCTACTGTGGACATCCCCAAGTGTTGCAGCATGTACTGACAGGATGGGTAAGCAGTGTTTCTGTCTTCCCAAACAGAAGTAAGGCATGAACCCACAGACTGAGAGTTAGTCACTACATCCTTTGAGGCCGACTCTACACATTAGCCTGATTTATTATTCAAATGCCAACCAAAACCATCAGTGAGGATCTCAGAAAATGTTGTGTGTAGAACATCATCGGAGGACAGTGACCTCACATGTTCAACAGTTTCCACACAAATGACAAAAAGGATGTGTGCGCAATTTCTTTGCAGTATTAATATTCTTTATTTCTAGGTTTGTTTTTATTTTCATTTTTGTTGTTTTTCTTTTCCTTTTGAAAAAGAAAGAAAACAAAGGAGTGGTATGAAGGTGGGAAGGATCTAGGAGGAGCTGGAGAAGGGGAAAATATGACCAAAATACATTGTATGAAAAAAGAATTCATCAAATTTGTAAATGAGCCGGGCGGTGGTGGCACACGCCTTTAATCCCAGCACTCGGGAGCCAGAGCCAGGTGGATCTCTGTGAGTTTGAGGCCAGCCTGGTCTACAGAGCGAGATCCAGGTTAGCTAGGGCTACCCAGAGAAACCCTGTCTCAAAAAACAAAAACAAAACAAAACAAAAATTTGTAAGTGATCTGATGTCCCTCATAGCATGATTTAAAGAATTTCACACTCTCTTTCCCTCCTTTCTTCTTTTTCTCTGTTCCTGCCTTCAGAAGTCTTGTTTAGGAAGGACCAGTAATCCCACAGTGATGGCAAACTAAGTTGCTCCATCCTAGCTTGAGCCTTGTTTCATCAGCCTGCTTTTCACTTGACTCCCGCGTACTATCATCTTGAACATTTAATGACAATTCTCTTCTTCCCTTTGCCACGTCAGTTCTGTTAATTATTTTCTCAAGTTTCATGTTTCTACTTCTCTTACCATTTATTCCAGGAAATTGATAATAAAAGAAGATTCAACAAGCTTTGATATTAAATACCGTGGACTTTATGTAGGACGTGTTCTCTTTTGCTGTTAACTCATCTCTGCACCTGCAAAGGGAATACAGCCATGGACATTACATAAACAAATGAATTGCATACTGCTACAATAAAGCCACATGTCAAAACCAAGGTAGTAAGGTGGATTTTGTCCGGAACCTGTAGTTTGACAAATTCTAAGATAGATGCTCATAAAATGTGGTCCCCTTCAATTATATCACTTGCTTCTTGTGTATGCACTCAGTCCCTAACACCAAGTGGAAACATTTCAAACTTTGGTCCTTGAATCGGAATTGTCATAATTCACTTGTCCATATAAGATGGCAACAGAAATGATGCTCCGAGCCTTCTTAGAATCAAACAACTTCAGCTTCTGCCTAGGCCTCTTGAAGTTCTTCTTCCTGAATGTATCTGAAGTTAGCTGCTATGCCATCTTACGTCCATGGAGAAACACGGTGTCACTGGGATATTAGCCAGCCTCGAACTCCGCCTTTATAAACTGCTTGCTACTTGTGTGAACACTCTGAGACATACAACTGGAACTCCCCCTGCTCACTACAATTCCAGCTCCCATCTGACAATAGTAGCATGAGCCACCCTTTGCTAGAGCTACTTGGCTACATCCAGTCAGCCGTGATAGTGCAAATCGTGATAACACTGCTATTGTAAGCAGTTTGGTGCACAATCCCAGATAAACAGAACCCACATAGTTTTCCTTTCAAAGTTATATGTTTTATAGAGTGTGAGTTTCTTTATAAAATGAACTTGGTCTGTATGGTCATCACAAATGAATGGTTGTAGCAAGGAGTGGATCTGTATGCTATTTGGTATTGTTTTCCCCCATGTGTCATTCCCTTTTGGGTAATAAACAAATAGAATAAAATGTATCACATCTTATCCTGGCAGAGTTTCATGGAAGTTGGTGGCAGATTGCAGATTGATGGGCAATATATTATAACTTCTCTAATGAAATTATATTAACAGAATTCAAACGTTTAAACAGAAATTTTGATTACTAACTCTGTGGGAGTGGATAAACAACTTGTTCTGGCTAAATTATTAGTGAGGGAAAGAATATTGGAGTTAATATTGTTTAGTCTGTAGATACAGCTTTTTTAAACATATTATTTAATCAACCTGAATATTTGCATGAATGATCTTGAGTACAGTATTCACATCTAAGACACTGCAATTTTTATCATGAGATTGGGTGAGGAGCTAAATATGTTATAAATAAAATAGTGTTTCTTTCAACCACCTCTGTTTGGAAACCCATGAGTGACAGCTCCTTTGGGACAAATGAAGACATTAAGGAAGATATGGCCCATTAATCATTTGTGTTGTTTTCTGTTGCTTTTGTGGCAATGAAGAAAGGAGCGCTGCTTGTACATTGTCGGCTTGTTGTTGTTGTTGTTCGTTTGTTTTGTTTTGTTTTTGTTTTTGTTTTTTTGAGAGAAGGTTTCTCCCTGTAACAGCTCTGGCTGTCCTGGAACTTGCTCTGTAGAGCAGTCTGACTTCTGTAGTAGACTACTAAGGTGTGTTCCTTTTGTTTATGTTGCATTTGTTTAACTCTGTGAAGCTGTGTTACTTTGCCTGTCTAAAACACCTGATGGTCTAATAAAGAACTGAATGGCCAATAGCAAGGCAGGAGAAAGGATAGCAGGAAGAGTATATAGTGGGAGAAATCTGGGAGGAGAGATCTAACATCTAGAAGGAGCCAGAGAACGGGAGGACATCAGGGGCCGGCCACCCCACTACACAGCAAGCCACGGAGTAAGAGTAAGATTTATGGAGGAGAACAGGAAAAGCCCACAGGCAAAAGGTAGAAGGGATAATTTAAGATAAGGAAAGTTGGCTAGAAATTAAGCCAAGCTAAGGCTGGACATTCATAAGTAATAATAAGCCTCCATGTGCAAATTTATTTGGGAGCTGTGTGGCAAACCCTCCAAAAGAGAAAAACAGTAAAATACCAACAACAGGCCTTGAACTCAGAGATCCTGTCTCTGTCTCCCAAGTACTGGGATAAAAGGTGTGCGCAACCACACCTGGCTCATAGTTCACATTTTAATGGGAGTTTTACTAACCTAGAATGATCCTCCATTCACAAATGGCTCAAGATACTAAAGATAAATATATGACATACTTGTGGTGATAATATACTGATATAGAAAAACATGAATAAAACAAAGCCTTAATCCAGACTATTGAACAGCTAATGTAAAAGAGACTGTAATTATGCTTGCCCTTTCTCTCACGTTGTTTTCTCCATTCTAGAATTCAGTTTTCTTTTCTCCATTCTAGAATTTCCCCTCAAAAAATACATACGTCAGAGTTGGCTTGTAAAATCAGCAGACACCTTTCTATGTTTGGGCCAAAAACCACTGAAACAGATCCAGAGAAAGCAACAGTTGGTTTGGGAGATGATAATATGTTTGGACATTCCATATTTCAGTGTATATAGGAAGCACCTGAGTAAGGAAATACTGTGTACCTGTGTTTGAAGAAGTTCAAACACGACAGGAGGACAGGTGTCAGATGTCAGGAGCAGGACAGACAAAGGGAAACATGCAGGACAATGGAGGCATAATGCTAGTACAACAAGTAAGCACATTTGTCCACTGCAGCGGAATTCTGGTCAGGCATGAAGCAAAGCTGCAGATAGGATGTGTGTGATTGTTTTAATAGAAATGTACAAACAACATGGAGAAAACTCAGCCACTTCGAAGCTGGAAAGCTTGTGCGTATGTCATCCTCAAACTATTATCACTGACTTAGAAGAGCACATTTGGCTGCACTGTTGGACTGATGTCCCAAGGGCTGAATTAAAACAAGACTTGAACCATATGCAGACGTGCACGACCCAGCTCGCTGGATACTGCTGTAAACAAGGTGCTGCACGACATCCCAGCATTTGGCTGCATTCTCTGGGCCTCTCTAAGGGAGAACAATATTCTTCATAAACAGACTTCCTTCCTAAGTGGCAATATATAAAGTAAAAATGACTCTGGCTTTGACAGAAAAAGAAGCCAGATCCCAGACATCAGAAGCTGTAAACAGCTCTGTGCCCATGGCACTGATGAAACATTTAATTGTGTGAAATTTTGTAAACCACCTGGCAGGCTCTTGAAGCTGACAACTACGTCTCAAGGAGTTTCTTCGACAATATATCTCTAAGTTAATTCTCACTGTGTGTTTCCATTTGTTCATATTCTCTGTCGTGGGGAAAGCAGAAAACTCTGAATTAACATCTTCTTATTCTTTAATATAAACTGGGAAGCATATTCAGAGCAAATATAAATTTAAGTTAAACTACAAATATTTATCAGGATGTTTTCTTATAAATTGAAAAACGTTGTTTTCAGCTACTTAAGTGTGAGTGCAACTGAAAATAATTGAAGGCCAAAATTGTCTCATGTTGTTAGGGTTCATTGTTGTAAGGAAAAAAATAAGATTTGCTAAAAAGGAATTTATAAACTTTCTGGATCTGGTATGTGATGTCTCATGTGTTCCTGAGTGGGAGCTAGGCAGGGAGAAATTCTCAACAATCCTGCAACAATACGTACTAGTCCCTGGACACAGGGGTCTGGACAAAGATGGCATCAGCTTCAGAGAACTGGCATGAGCACCTGACACTGTCTCTCACTGCTCAAAAGGCCAAAGATACCATTGGCTAATTTCTAAGTTTTAAGTCAGTTGGTGTTTTTGGTGGTTGTGAGACTCTAAAAACTTCTTAATACTATTGGAAAGCTTCCCTTCCCACCATCCTATTTTTTCTTCATCAACATAAGCCAACATGAATATTCTAAATCAGACATTATCACTTTATGAGTTCTCACATTCTAGGAGTACAATTGTTGCAATACTACACACTGAATCACCTCTCCATTTTCCACTCAGAAGACTGCTTAATTGATTTTTGCTTGTTTTAGACAAGTAAACATGTTACTGATTGGTTTTGCATTTAAAAATTACTTTTCAAAACCTGTTATATTAATTTAGCTTCATTTGCACTTAGCTTTAATTTCAACCTAGGAAAATAAATCTATCTTAGGATTTTAGAATATCACTAGCAGAGCAAAGTGCATACAGGTTTTTTCCTGTGATGGAATACCAATGGTGTCACAGTGTTAGCTGATGTTCACTTTTGAAGACTTTTCAAATGGTTTGTATATACTTCCATGTGGAAAACTATAGCAACAAGGCAGTAAAACGTTACTGCCGATCACTGGAGACTTAGCAAGAGCCTTCTGTAGCATTAGGTAACCTCCTGGAAATGATTCGACCCTGCCTTCCCTGAGTTTAAGATATACCGTAAAGATTCTGATCCCGAGAGACCTTAGTGCTGCCATAAACAAAAAACATAATTGTTTTTTGAAATGCATTCCATCATTCTTGAAGGTAGAAGGAAGATTGCTTTTCTGCAATGTACCCTTGTACATGTTTTCTGTGGTGTACAGCAAAGCTCTGAATTACACAGGGAAATGAAATTTTCAAGTAAGGCAAGCAGTGCAGATCTCTCCACCTGAAATGGAAATGAAGGCAGTTACTTAACTTTTATGTGTTCCATAAAGTCATTACTCAAATACTGATTCATATTCTAGATAAAACTATATAACATATTGACAGACAATTGTGTTTATGAAGACTACTTGACTTCGGAGTAAAATAAAAACCTGCTCAGTTCCCACTATATCATTTTATTTGGGCAAAGTATTTAATTTCCAGGAGCCTTAATGTTTTATTTTAAAGCAATGCATCATACAGTTGTTTAATATTTCAACATCAAGTTTTTATTTAATACCTATTATGTGTCCATGCATTGAGCAAGGCTCAATACCTGTTGGAAGTAAAATCTATTAGCAAAGACAATTTGTCTTGGTCTTTATGATTCTGGTGGTTAGAAGATGTGATGCCCAATAAATTATGTAGTGCAGAATATGTAATGGCATATTTTAATGTATGTTTGGAAAAGGGAAATAAATATAGTGAGAGAAAAAATAAATTTCTGAACAATTGCGTGGAACTAGGGATCGTCTTTCAAATACCACTTATGCACTATGTAATTACAGCCTTATGGCCGCTCTCAGGGTGATATCCTGTAGATGTAACCAGAGTGTTTCACTCTGTTTGCTGCCTCCAAGCTTCTTGCCTTAATCACAGTAAGAAACACTGTTCACTTCAAGCTGATCTCACAGACAGGCCTTGCTCACTGGGTTCCAACGACATGTATTTCCTTGTAGTTTGTCCTACGTCTCCCCCCAGCCCCACTCCCTACCCCCTCACTCCCCTACCCCAGCCTTTGTTCATACCATCCTCTTAGCTAGTTATACTCTTCCAAAGATGTCATGTGGCTCATTCCACTTCATGCTCTCTTTCAAATAGTCATTGTAAGAGAGACATTTTTACAGCCCTCCGAACGTTCAACTTGGAGTCTGTGCTCTCCTGTCCCCTTCTCCTCTCTGAGCAAGTGAAAGACAACAGCCCTGCGTGCCTTTTCCTCACGGAGCTATCACTGCGAGGACACACTTTTGCCCTCCAGCTTTTTAAAATAGTCCTTTTATTTTTAAAATAGTCTTTTTATTTATTCTTGGAGAATTTCGTACAATATATTTTGATCACATCACATTCATTTTCCTCCTCAAGCTCTCCCACCAACCCCTGCTTCCCTGATCACTCAACTTCATTATTTTTAATCTCCCTTAAAAAAATGGAGTCTGATTTTATTGGCTAGCTACTGAAGATGAGGCCTGTTCTGAAGGGCAGTTGTGTAGATGAATTTCTAAATGGTCTTATTAAATAAGAAACATGAAGCCAGATGTAGGGGTGAAAACCTGAGAGATCAGGGAAATAGGGAAAGCCACAGCTAACCTTACCTCACCAACTCCACAGTTTTCAAAGGGCAGCTACTTCCTGTCTACCCATGCCTATATGCCTTGCTGTTCTGCCATCTGATTTGCTCTCTCTGTCCAGCTATATCACTTCTTCTTCCTGCCAAGCTCTGTCACTTCCCATCTGTCTGTACAGACCTCCATACCTCCATGGTTAAATAGTGTTGGAATTCAAGGCATGTGCCACCACACCTGGCTCTGTTCCCAATGTGGCTTTGAACTCACAGAGATCCAGACAGATCCCTGCCTGCCAAGTGATAGGATTAAAGACATGTGCTACCATTGCTTGACTTCTATATAGTAGCTGACTTTTTCCTTTGATCTCCAGGCGAATTTTATTTTATTGTGAGACACAGTATATTGGGGGACACAATATATCACCACACAGTTGATATACCCAAGGACACTCTAGGGAAGAAAAGGGGTTTTTCCTCTCCCAGAAGCTATCGTTTGTGAATAGCTTTTAAGTGAAGAGCGGGACTTTGGGGTCATTTCTCTTCCATGCTGTGTTTTGTCTGACTTGAGCTTGTGCAGGTCTTGTGCATGCTGTCACAGTTTCAATGAGTTTTTATGTCCATCAGTGTCATTCTGTCTGGAAAACACAACTTCCTTAAAGTCATCCACCAGTTCTGCTCTTGAAATCTTTCTGTCCACACTTCCACATAGGTTCTTGAGATTGAGGGGAAGATTGTTATAGTGAGGGTCCTCGGAGTCCTTACAGAACACACGCAGACACCAAATTCTCAGCACAAAGGAGACTAATGACTATGGAGGGACAAGCAGGAGGTGGGCGAGGTTGCCTGTGGATTGGGCAAAGGCAGACAGCATCAGGTATTGGTTTTTTGAGACCAGGTTTCTCTGTGTAGTTTTGGTGCCTGTCCTGGATCTCGCTCTGTAGCCCAGGCTGGCCTCGAACTCACAGAGATCCACTTGGCTCTGCCTCCCGAGTGCTGGGATTAAAGTGGTTTTGAAGGAGAAAGGGGGAGATCTGCTAGGATGAATAAGATGAGTCGAGAAATCCTGATTGGATGTGTTAGCCAGTGTAACCAAATAAGGAATTTTAATTGCTGGACCTTGATGTGTAGTGTTAAGAACAAGTCAGTGGCCACACAAGGGAAGAGACCTTGGGGGCTAGCGTGAGGAATTTCATCTAATGCATTAGCACAGGAGAGGGAGGAGAGAGGGCAAAACTTCAGTGCTGTGTTTGCCACGCTTGGGCCTGCTGGAGAGTCCTTCAGTTGTATACACGTGTTGAACACACAGTTCTCCTGCCTCACACGCTCAAGTTTGCACTACAGGCACAAGTTATAATACCTTGCATGTGAGCTTGTTTGTTGTTGTTTTGTCTGTTTTTGAAATAGGTTTCGGGTAAAAGTTTGGTTCCTCTGTTCACTTTAATCCCTCCTGTCTTCTTTACTTCTCCATTGTTGTGAGTTCTTGGAGAACTGGTTTTTGTATTTGTAACCGTTGATTTTCCTCTACCCTTCCTTGCTGCAGCAGGAATCCTGTTATCTCCTTTCCCTTATTCAGGCCTCCACATCGGTCCCTCCCAACACCCTGCCTGACAACCACACAACTTCCAGCACTGCCTCCACTTAACCCTGTGGTGGCCATCACCTTCTCAAGTCAAGCTTTGCACACTTATGCTAGAACGCCGGTCCTTAGTCCCACACTCAGCCAATTCTGAGGCTAAGTGGCAATAGTTATCCCACGAAACCCATAGTTCATATTTTTTTAAATCTTAAAACATCTCTTAGTAACATAAGCATGTGATTTATTTCATCAACCAAGGGCCATCAACAAGATGGAATGCTGGGTAGAATACAGACCCACACACAGATTGGCATGGTGGGTGGTCATACCATCTTAGGGAGCATTAGATGGTTGCTATTTCTCTCTCTTGCAAATACCATCTCAGCATAAAAGCAAGGCATTTTTGTGTGGAGCATTGTGAACAGCAGCAGCAGCAGCAGCAGCAGCAGCAGCAGTAAGGATTATTTATACATGTGGGGCTAAGCACTTGGCTTTAGTTGTACATACTCTCATAACTGTACTTGTTGATTTCAAGGCCAAGGCTGAAAGGACCAATTGAAACAAACTTCACTTTACATTGTTTCTAAAGACAGATAAAATAAACCAACAGCTATTCAGTTGCTCAATTACTGCTTTTTTTCTTTAAACACAGCCATTAGGAAACTGAATTGCATTCTTTTTTCTTCTTCTAAAGAAGTCCTGCCAATGTTCTATACAACTACAGGAAAAGCTTCCTTTTATAATAAACCCAACCATTTTATGATATAATTCAATTTAGCCTTTTTTGAGAAATACAGTCAGTTCTTGTTATTCATGCCAGTTACCTTCTAGAAGTCATTGCAAATACTGAATTAGTGAATAAGGGCCAGTGATCTGGGGAAAATACAGAGTTAGGCTCCTGTGGACATCTGCTCAGACTCCCTCCCAGCAGTCAAGATCTGTTTGTGTTTTCAGCCTGCTTCTGTTCAGTTCTATTAAAGACACCCTGCTCTGTTGCATTAAATATGTATTGCTGACTTCTTAGCATTGAGCTCAGGACCCACAGCACTTTCGCTTTTGCTTTCACAAAGCAGGGAGCCCAGGTGTCCTTGCCTCCTGTCACATCAGGGTCATGCTGCGCTCACAATATTAGACAGCACTCAGGCTTGAAGGCTGCTTTAAGCAAGAAAGCATCCATAGCATCAGAAACAACAAGGATAAAACAAACACACAAACAGAAACCACAAATGACCATACAGTAACAGGAGATAGATCACAAAAAAGATGGTTGTCACTGCTGCAAAAGCTGGAATGAGAAAAAAGAATATCATCTTAGTGCCCATGCCCCAGCTGGAAACGTGTACATCTAGAGACTCTCATTTTCACTGTTCCTTGATTGGCTATTTCTGACCAATGGCCATGACTTGGTGTAAGTATTGATGTCAGGATGTAGGAATATCTGAGTGCTCAAATACAGAATCTACAAACGATGACTAATAACAAAGCAGACTCTGCCTTGCCCCTTTAAGATTCATTCAGTGTCCTTTATGCACACTTGAAATAAAATACAGCCTCCTGGAAAGGACATGTAAGGCCCCACATTCTGTGATGCTGCTTGCATTTCCAACTTCTTATTTTTAGAATCCCTGTGTGTTTGATTTCTGTCACTAACAAAATGTCTGATGTGACCAGCACAAAAGGGGAGACTATTTGTTATGGCTCTCAGTATCAGAGTTCTCAGTTCATCATCAGTTGGCTCTGCTGTTTGTGAGCCTGCGACAGAACCAGATCATCAAGGGGGGGGATCACAGGGTGGCACAAATCTACTCACCTCATAAGAGCCAGGAGGGGACATCTGGGGCTTAACATCCCTTAAAGAATGAGTGCCCCACCCCCAATTACTTAACTTGCTTCCTTGAGACCCTACCTTCTAAAGGATTTACATCTCTGAACCATTTGTATTTAGCATATGAACCTTCGAGAACATTTCAGATTCCAATTATAACATTTCAGATTCCAATTATAACACCCCAGAATCCATTCTTTGCAAGAAACATTGCCTTTAAATAAAAAGCCTGATGCTGTCTTTTATCAGATTAAGTAAAGAATTACAGAACAAGAAAGTTTAAGTCACAGCACACGGCCAAGTTTGAGAGAAGTGAAAGTAACACACAGCGCACACGGGGACAGACTCCCCAAAGGGACTCCAGAGTGCTGCTTGTCCCTCCGGAGAGTCTGGGCTGTTATAGTCTGTATCTACAATGTGAGAATTAGGTTTCCATCTTGGATTGGACTGGGTAAGACTCCCATTGTTGGTTGGGGCTTTTAAGAGAAAGCAGGAACCTGACTGGATGAGAAACGGTGGGAAATTTGAAATTCCTACCAGAGAAAGCCTACAGACAAGACTATGTCTACACAAACAGGTGGACTGTTGGACAAGAACACAGAGGTAGGTCATTTAGGATAAAAGTAAAAGTAGTTAGAGATAAGCCTAACCCCACCCAGGATCTGTATTCCCAGGTGTCTCTATATTTAAGAAATAACTGTGCTCTGTCCGCCTAAGTATGTCCATAAGTCTTTCCTAGGCCTAGCCTTTTATTTACTCAGTTAACTCTGAGCTATACAATAATGTATTGAACTCCATATTGCAAATTTTTACTGAGATCTGCTAAGAAGTAATACGAACACAAAGAAAAGAGAACTCCCAACATGCTCTTTTATCCTCCTCCTCCCTCAGTCTTTTCCATCGACATGTCCATCACTATTAGGAGATGCCTTGGCCCTACACCATGGCCAGCATCTTCCCACCAGGAACTTGGCTTCTACTTGTCCCTCAGGCTGGATCTTTCTTCCTTCATGAGTTTTCAAGCCTATGTTCTTCCTTGCATTAAAATCAAATGCTCCTTGCCACAGACTCCTTCTTTCAACTTATATAATACCTTATCGCATTGCAATGTTCATAGCAGAGTCATTCAATAGCTGAAATTCTTTTTTATTTCTATACTTCTGATTCCTTTTGAAACCGCCCACTACGTGGCATTGTCTGTAGTTATACTTTATTTGGACTGCCAGCTCCCAAATAATGACATGGAGACTTACTATTAATTATGAAAGCTTGGCCTCAGCTTAGGCTTGTTCCCAACTAGCTCTTATACCTTAAATTAACCCATTTTCATTCATCTACAGTCTGCTACGTGGCTCCTTACCTCTCCTCCATACTGTACTTCTTACTTGCTCTGCAGCTTGCTGGCGAATCCTGCCTCTCTTCTTCCCAGAGTTCCTTTCTCTGCCTGGATGTCCCGGATGTCCCGCCTATCCTCTCCTGCCTAGCTATTGACCATTCAGCTGTTTATTAAACCAATCAGATGGTGCCTTGGCAGAGACAATTCTTCACAGTGTATGAAAAGATTAGGCCACAGCAGTGCCTTTTAACGTCTCCTCAGTCCTGTCTTTTAGGACATGTTTTCTGATAGCTGTGGCTACCTGACACCTTCCTGGGGCCTCATCAGCACAAGGCATTTCTGTCTTAGAATATTCCTGCTCCCTGCTCTCTCCTGTGGCCTCACCAAGCAAACATGAGTTCCTCCTTAGGTCACATCTGAACTATCATTTCCATTATAAACCTTCCAAACCACTTTTTCTGTTTTCCCGAGTGACAGGCCCTGTTTCTATTTATACCTACTTTGTCTTTTTCTAGTGCCTGTCTATCCACAAAAGCAGACATTAGCAAGCTCAGGGCCTCTTCTGAGAACATGAGCACACCTGTGGGTTTGTGTGTTTTCGACTGCTGTTTCGGTATCAAATCAGACCACAGAGCTGGGTCACGGCAACAGAGACCACAGAGGGAGCGAAGCCCAGGATGTGTTCTATTTGGTTCTTCACAGGGAATTTGCTGATTTCTGACCTACACACTCACTAATCAGAGATTCCTTCATGTGTTTCAATTGCTGCCTGCAAGTAAATACCCAGTAGCATTATGGTGTGTAGTGATGCTTTACCCTAAGCTCTAACTGCAACACACAAAAAAGGAAAATTCTAGGAAACAGCCTGAAGAACAAGATCTGATAATTTCTCAGAGTAGGACAAAGAACACAGAGCCAAAGAAGACTTATAAACAAATACAACCTGTCATCAGACAAAATAGAGGGACCATCTCTCTTTCCAATCACAGTGTTTATATATAAGGGTTAGTTTGTGCTGGACAGAGAAGAGTGGAGACAAGGTAAGTGAAATTTGTCTGGCCAAAAGTGTTCAAATTCTTTTGTATGTAAACATATATTTTTTTGTTAGTCTTTTCTAAACTGCTTGATTCTAATTATTTGAACTAGGCTTATTTCCAACTTTTACACGTGTTATAGTGCATCAAAGCAATACTGGATTCGAACTATTATATAGTTATACACAGCCGACCTGATAGGTAGAGAATGTTGTGTATTTGGGGGAGCAGATTAAATCCACAGGAAATTCTAAAACATGAAACAGTTAGTTCTTGTATCTGGCTGATGTACATATATTTTTCTGCTTTCTTTTTCCTGGAATTCAGTGAATAAAACATTTCAAATCACCTTTCCTCCCATTCACATAGAGAGACTGCTGTATATCCTTGGAGGTTGGGCTGTTCTCTTTGTTAACTTGAATTGAACCTATTTGAACTGAGCTCCACTCATTCTTCACTGCTTTTTAAATTTGCCAAGTTAATTTTGAATAGTGAACACATCTTTCATAAGTAGTTATGTGCACTTATTGTCACTTTGGAACACCGAGCTCCTCTGTATATTTGATGAGACTATTCTCTGATTCATTTTCCAGGCCATTGAAGAAACACTTAAGCATCCTTGTAACCAAAGGTGACCCTTCCAACAGCCCTGGTTATATCTCCCCAGACTGACACAATTCATCAGGAACCCTCTCTGAGTATGGGCAGCCATTCGCCCACAGGCTATTGTTGACTCAAAGTAACAGAGCAGTGAAGACTTCCCTTACAATTTCAGGAAGAAAAAAACAACCTGTGTTGCCTTCTGTTGCAGAACAATAATGGAGAACAGCAGAGGATTCTACTTCTAAATCAGATCCCTTTTTTATATGGAGACTAATATTTTTGGTTTGCATAGTCAGTTCTGCAGTGTGACCTTACATAAACACTGTGGTTGGAAAGGGAGGTAGTCCCCCTGCTTTGTCAGATGACAGCTTGTATTTGTTTATAAGTCTTCTTCCAATCTGTGTTCTCTGTCCTATACTAGGGAATTATCAGATCTTGTTCTTCATGCTATTTCCTAGAATTTTCCTTTGTTGTGTGTTACAGTTAGAACTTGGAGTGAAGCATCACTGCACATCATTGTAATAATAGCTGAGCTTTGGGAAAACATTTTTTTTTTCAAAATGGTGATTTTTTTCTCTCCCTTATGTTTTTATGATGCTCCTAGGTAAAAATATTTGTCAAACATCCTGTTGACTCATTACAAAGTTCTACAGTGATTTCCAATGATGCTCAAAATATAACTCCTAATGTGGTATTCAGGGCCTTCTCTTGATCGTTTTGTTCTTAACTTTTCATTCTTAAGTGTCATACACACTTAGTGGCCTGGTAAGCACACTGCTGTGACACTATATGAGTAATAACTAGTATAATTGAGGATATTTTCTCAAATTTAGAATATATTTGTATCACTAACATTGGTATAAATTTGCCAATATCATATTCACATAGCCCCAGTGGCTTCAGACATCTTCAAGAACAGAAGCCCCCACTCTGACACTTATAGCTTGTTATATGCATTCTCTGAAACATTATAAACACTGATGAGTTATACATGTCAGTAGTTTTGTATTGTTCTCTTTGTATTTTTTGATATCACATATGGAGCCAATAACAGAGCCTTGAATGTGGTATACTTAAATGGGCTTTACTATTTTAAAGTACTTGTATTTGGACTATTAGTAATACAAGCGCTAGAGAAGAATATGAAGGGATACTTAAAGATGTTACATAACATACTTGTAAATTCAGAAAACCAGGGTCTGAAGAGATGTCTCAGCATTACTGAAGAGGACCTTGGTTCTGTTTCCAGCACCCATGCCAAGTGGCTCATAACCACCTATAAATACAGATCCAGGAATCCAATCTCTGGACCCCAGGGAAAACTGCACTTATATATGAGCATAACCACACACAAACACACATATCTGCATATGAAAAATAAACATTTTTAAAAATTGAGAAAATCAGACTGTACCATTTAAAAACTAGGACTAATAATTCAACATGTTGGCCCTTGATCATTAGAATTGATAACTTTTCAATTTATATTGACCAATTTCATCAAGTGTGAATTTATATTGATCCTATTGAATATAGTAGGCATTCAATAAAATGAATGAAAAATTATCTGATTGAAAGGGACAGTAGGTGATTTTAAATGAATAAGATGAATTTTGAGAGTTTGAGTTTATTAATGCATGATTGACAGAAGTACATGTGATAATAAAGATTTGGTTCTTGATGATTTCAATACCCAAATCTGGATCTCCTAAATAGGTTGTATCACCTCGTACTTTTCCATCACATAAATAAAACAGCACATGTAACATGCCACTGTGAAATGCTGAAGTCCTGTAGAATGATTATTTGAACAATGAAAACCAGCTTTCAGTCCTTTGATACTTCCTGCCTTAGGATGTGGAGCATTCGCTTTAGTGATTCAGATTCCTGCAGACCTCTTTACACAGCGATGTAGAAATATCTGCAATCCAAATGCGCTACAGTGCTCCCACTACATCATTGTGACAAGTTTTAAATCTTTTTGGTAGGAAAAAAAACCTTTCTCTTTCGTTGAAGACTATGGAAACACTCTTGAAAGCATGGGAATATGGTCAGTTATCCTTTTCTAACAGGTATAAGGCAGGCAGTAGAAATAAGTAGTTATTCTGAATGTCACGGCTACTCAGAAGAATCAAATATGTGCATGTGACTGCCCATAATTACAAAAAAACATGTCAAATTAGGAGGCCACGTGGTGAATTTCTTGACAGTTTCCATTATTGTTTACCACTTTTGTTACCATGTAGCCTCAGTTCCCTGTGGGTAATGATATGAATAAATTCTTATACTTTTTATCAAGGATCAAAATTTAATATTTGTAAAGAGGTATCTCTGCTACTTCATGAATCTATGATAAATTAAAACAAACAATAACCCAAAACAGCAGAATGCTTTTTTTTTTTTTCTGTTGTTTTGGAGTTAAGACATCCTAAGTCAAAGAATAAGAAGGCTTGGCACTTCCTGGACTTCAAGGAATAGTATGTGTCACACCTCTGTTTCTGTTGGTTGCTGGAGTTCCTGTGCAACTCTAGGCAAGTGGGTTATCAAGCAAATTTTGTGTCCTCTAATAAAAGGAAAAGTAATTCTTAAATTCTTCATAATTTTTTCACCCAATTATCAACTCTCCAAAGATTACTCAGATGGACATGTGTACATATTTCATCCAATCCAATCCTACTAGTTTTACCTGGTGACAGTTACTACAGCAGTGTAATACATGGAAACAATAGTCACATCTAACATGTAAATATTTTTATTTTCTGTGCATATCATGGAGTTAATGAACCACTATCAAGCAAACATAAACAAAACATTAAACTACATGTCGTCTTCATTAATAATTTCACCCACCCTTACTATACGGGAAAGAAAACACACCAGCATGAAAGAGATTGTGAATCCCATGCCTTCCTCAGATGGCCCTACAATGAGGCTGTGGATTGTAAAAACAGAAAGATAGACTTTTTGAAGGAATTCATGTTCAGCCTACTTATATTTAGGGACTAGAGTATTTTTGTCAGAAATATCAGCTTGCTATGCAGAATCAGCATGAGATTCTCTGATCCAGCTGAACTCAGAGGTAAACAGTCTGGGGCTCAATTCGTTTCACCGCCTGAGCTTCAGAATCTTGATCCAAGTAAACATATTTAATAAGGAATCAAATGTTAAACTATATGGGTAAACAATATCTTGAATTTTGTTTTCAAAATTTTAACTATCTTAACTATTCACACTTAATGAAATGTTTATTTAAAATATTTCCCTTGAATTAGAAATGAAAACTATTTGAAATTTACTGAAATTGTTATTAGTAGCAATTTTACAGCCATTGCTAATATGACTATATTCGTGATGAAAAAAAATCAGGGAAATTATGTTCAGATGATGTGGGAATGTGGATAATAAACCACATAAGCATTTTTTTTGGGGGGGGATTAGGAAAATTCTGATTCTTACAGCACAAGGCAAAAACAGTCAACACTGGATCATTGTTTCATAAATTAAAGAACATTTGTTAAAAAGAATCCTCTTGAGTATGGGCTTGCATGGTAGGTGATTGGTAAAATCAGAGCTAAATCATATGGAGTCTGTATGCTTCTCCAAATCTTATCCAAATGTAGGTATAAAAACTAGACTAACAGCTCTCTGGGATATTGTTTCTTGGGATATTTCCAGTATGTTCCATGTTTAGCCAAGACATAAAAAATATTCAATGAAAGTCTATTATGATATTTTATGTGAAACTTGAAAATGTGAAAGTCTCATTTGCTTTTCTAGTGAATTGTTTTTAAATTTGAAATTCTGAAGTTTGGTGAGGCTGATAAAACACTTCAGTCATAAACTTCAATTTATCTACTCTATTAAAATTTAAGTAAAGAAAATAAAGATTAATTTCTATCCTATATAATATTTTACAGGATTTTTATAATAATAGTGTCTTTGTAACTTTAACATCAACTTCCATTTTTAATGTCCTGATATATAAAAATTCACACATGCACACATGCTTAGATATTCACAAAGACACTCTCTAAAATAAATAACCAGCCCCTTTGCCTCATATCAGAGGCAAACTACACAAACTCCGTTTGTGATCCATTTATGCATCGTTAAATTAAATTACATCTCTGGATTACATTGAAATCCCAACCAATTTCCTTTTGAGTTCAGTTATTTCTTATGTCACTTTCTGTCATTTTGGTTGTTGCTTTATTCACATTTCACTACACCTTGTCCTTTTACTCTACTATACTTAAATCCTTTTTTAACAGTTTTTTTTTTCCTAAACACATTCACTCTCATCCTGTTTCTTATGTAATGACAAGAGGGATAATTTCCTAATCAGTTATTAAAATTTTTAAGAATACTTAAAGACAAGTATTAAGTCATGTATTCTACTATAATGAACTAAATAACAGAAGTCTGAAATAAGTAAGATCAAGATGTTTTTTCTATTCAAATTTTTTTATTAAATATCAGTCCCATCACTAAAATAATTTCTCATTGAATTATGTATATTTCTGCTAATAAGTAAAATAAAATTCTATGAAAAAATAAACCACCTCTCTACAAGTAAGTTATGTGAAAGATAAGAGATGCGCTGATATTGAATCAAACCTTCTCTTGTTATTGTTGTAGTGGAGGTGTTGGGGTGGTGGTGGTGCTGGCAGTTGTATTATTGTTGGTGATGGTGGTGGTGGCAGTGCTGTTGGTGTTGGTGCTGGAGGTGATGGTGGTATTGGTAGTGTTGGTGGTGGTGGTAGTGGTGGTGGTGGTGCTTTTTGAGACATGATCTGATATTTGTAGGTAAGGCTGACCTTTAAATTGATATATAGACCAAGGTGGCCAAAAACTGGTGGTAATTCTCCTGTGTCAGTTTTCATAGCGCTAGGATTATAGTCAGAAGCTCCTACCCCTGCTTCAATCAAGTAGCCTTTCTTTTTCATTTCAAAGATTAGGCATGCAGTGTTCTGACGGTGTGTACGCCTACACACCAGAAGAGGGCACCAGATCTCATTACAGATGGTTGTGAGCCACCATGTGGTTGCTAGGAATTGAGCTCATGACTTCTGGGAAGAGAAGCCAGTGCTCTTAACCTCTGAGCTATCTCTCCAGCCCCCCAGCCGTTATTTTTCTATCCCATTTGTCTTTATACTAGCCTGGAGAAAACCAATCAGGGCCAATAAAGAGATATCAGCTTTAGTAACTTAGGTATAGGAAAGTATTTCAATAAATAATTCTTTGAGCTATTTTCTTAAAATTAAAATAATGTATTATATTATAAGACAATTCTTAACTTTAGATGTCCTTAACTCTTGGTGGAACCCTATCACATCACTATACTGGATTGTATTTCAATGATGTGTTCAGACATATAAGACTGGAGTAATGACTGTCTATTGGCATAGAAGGTTTGTTTTTCAAATTTTCTTGTGAAAAAATTAATAATAACCATTCCAGTTTGTACAGGCTAAAAAGAAAAATAGTCTATGTAGAAACTGGCCTGAGAATTCAAGACAGATTGAATTGAGTCCTGCTTTCAACCATAAGAGATGTGTGACCTTGAGTCACAAGCTCTCAGGGATACTTTCCCTGTGTGTGCTTTTAAAATAGGTTTATAGTATAATTGACCTCAGGATGTCCTAGCAGGACTCAAAGGAGATGATGCACAAAGTGTCTCACATATCAATTATCCTCACCATCATTACCATTAGGACTAGTTGTTACAAACCACTTAAATAAGAAAGTAGCTTTCACCAACACAGGGCCATAGACAAAATGATTCTGATTTTTAAATGCAAATCATTCTCATTCTGATTATTTAATGCATTTTATTGTCAAAAAGAATGACATGGAAAGGTCTGAAGTTTCCATGGGTTAAGTTACCTGATATAATGAGGAATATGCAGAAATACTCACAATGGCTACATTTTTTCCCCAAACAGTTGGCTTCAGCCACATTAAGAAAAAATGCTCAATTGCAGAGTGTCAATCTTCCTGACAGTGTAAATCTCCTTAAGGCAATTTAATTCAGATTAAAAAGATAACCTTGGCTTGTGTAGCCAGAATAAGGGATCTGTTTCAAATCTGTCACGTAAGCACTATCAATAACCCACTATGACCCATGATTGAGTAGTTTTAATTAAGTTCTCTTAGGATGCTTCGAGAGGGATGTTAATCCTTCGTTAACAGTTAAAAATGAATATTGCACTTATCTCTATAACTTTTGGAGTTTGGACATCCTTCCTTTTTTTTTTTTAATCAAATTTATCGTTTTCCTTGCTGAAGAGCAATTCCAGTTGGGGAACTCCGGCTCCCAGGGGCTTTAACGCTACCCCACTTCCAGCACTATAAAACAGAGGCCTGCTGTTTTAATCACGCCTCTCTCTCTCTCAATGTTGTTTGCGCCCTGGTACAGCCCATCTGCCTTGAATCTAGTGCTCCGCTGGGGCTGCACACATCTGCCAGCCAGACTACCTTCGTACACAATTACTCAATCCACCGTAAGGCTCTTTAATAAGAAACAAGTGTGACAACGGCAAGCCTCTTTTTTTTTCTTCCCCTTTCTCTCTCTCCTCCTCCCTCTTAAACCACAGAGTCAAATAGCCCTAATAGAGATGAAGCTTGATAGATCCGCCCAGGTGTAGGTGAAATGGTAGAGCCTCCGGGGTAATAATGCTGTGCTCGCGCTCGCTTGCACGCTGAAGTTTAGTGCTCTGTCCTGACTGGCTCTCCAGCGGCACTGAGCCTGGCTGCTCCTTGCCCAGTTACAACAAAGTCAACACGCTTCTGGCTGCTCACGTTTGTGCCTAATCCAGAGGGCAACCTGGAGCTAGGTGGGAGCCTCAGATCAGCCGTCTGACTCCAGCTCAAGGACAAAGGACAGCAGATGCAGTAAGTGGAGATTTGATCTTTTCTTCTTTTACTTGGGAATTAATTAAGGGTGTTTACTCTTAGAGAATCCTCTGAAGACCAAGCAAAAGTGAGCCAGCAGAAGAAGCCTGTGTGTTCTTAGCCCCGTGGGTTTGCCCAGTCGTCAATTCACACAGTATCCCAGCTCCTTTTGCAGTGTCTCTGGAACTGCCACTGAAGCTTAACTACTCCACAAGTGACTCCTCATTCAGAAGGTCTGTGGAGTGAAATGTGGTGCTAATAACAAAGCTAATTCGATCCTGTAGCCTGGCATATTAACTGCTATTTCTGGGTGAAATATCCTATATTACTGTCAAAAATGTTGGTAACAAGTGCACTGTCACAGTTCTCAGAAGAAAGTCTTTAGGAAGCCATATCCTACTAGAAAATGGATTTCAACCTTTATGCCTGACTATATATAGTATTACATCCTTGATAGGGCAATATAAGGAATTTTCCCATAATATTTTCTTACCAAATTCTTCCTTGAGCGCTGACTCTCACTAAAGAAGTTATCCTAAAAACTAAAAGTGGTATTAGATTGTAGCTGCAATGACAATGATAATGCGATTTTAAAAGAAACAAACTCAAACCAAAGGTCATTTGTCTAATAGCCTAGGAAGAGATATTAAAAACAGATGTAGGAAATCTCAACTGTGACTTTTTGCTCTTTCATGCTTGGTTTAAAGCAGCCTCCACATTGCGTTTACTTTGCATTTACAACTTTGGATTCACCACTAAACTATGTTTGAACTTCAAGTTCAGATGCGATCTAAGTCAAGCCATGTTCCTTGAGCCCTGCTCTGAATTTTACTTGGCTACAGGGAATCTTTTTACTGCTATGCCATATATCTCGATTGTGTTAACAAGCTCACTGTGGTGGACTTTCAGGTGGAATGTCAGCCAATGTAAAAGAATGTGTTCAAAAGTGTGATACTCTGTGGAAGAAATAAACATAGAACATATATCCTAATGAAGATTCAAGTTGTAATAATTAATCCTTCAAATACTGCCACACGTGATCAGAAAACAAAGACTGTCATTACATCATTTTATTTATAGTTTCTTTAATTATTTTTAGTGTAGTTTTTGTGTATTTGAAGATACCATCTGGAAACTATTGTCATTTCATAAAACAACGTGCATGTATACAGTATATAAGAAAACACAGACAAAACGCAATTGTATTTTCTTAAATAATTCCCATTGGCCAATGTTTTGCTTTTGTTTTCTGACTATTATAGATGGACCTCATTGAAAATGATGATTTAAAAACCATGACAGTAGAGCCTTGATGGCTCCTTTGTGTATTTCCAGAAATGATTTAGCCTGGATAAAGTTGCTGCTATGAGAGGTTTAATTAATTACTTTTAGCTAAATATATTTCTTGAAGAATTGCATTTGACATTACTGATGGTAGAGTAAAAGCAGTTTAAAAGTCATTCTTCATGGAATACTTCAACCAACAATTGTTGGCATTGAATAGCGGTCAATGTCTACCCCCTACAGGGAGAGAGTCTAATTTCACTATGCCTTCCTTGGTATATGAATGCTACAGAGTACAGTTCACACATATGAATGCCGTAACTGTGTCAGTGATTCCAACAAGTGCCCCTTAATGAAAAGGTCAGCGCCATGATTAATAGGAAGCCTGTTTCAAAGGCTGCACCTCACTTCAGCACTGCATTTAGGTTTGTGTCTTCATGATTTATTCATTTGCCTTTCAAAGTGTAATAAAAATGGAGTGGTCTATATTGCTCATTTTTAACACATTTGATTGTTATTTCAATATGATAACAAAATATCAGTTGGTATGTTTGCTTTAGGAAAGGAAAGAAAACTCAAGTGGAAATCCTATCAAGGCAATAATTGAGAGCACGTGGCTGCTGAATGAAAATTTCAGTCTCTATTGGAATAGTTAGACTACACATCCTTTGCTTGAGTTTCAGTTAATTTAATCAACTTTTAAGAGGCTATCTGGGGAAAGGTGGCAGGAGGGAGGACAGGTTTGATGTTTAAGCTCATTAAGACTAAATGCTAGCTATGTGTTAACAGTACAGAAGCAACTCAAACACGTACTTTCCACACAGAACTAAATTTCATTGAATTCTGTTCAGTGGAGTTAAACAGAATAATTCTAACTCTACTGATAATCTCAAAGAAGCAGTTATTGAAAATGTATAACAATGACTTTGTTGTACTTGTTCCAAATATGATCTATGCTTAAAAACATCAAGATTGTCTATCTTAACATTTTAAATTATTCTTTTTGACTGAAGTTACATTTTGATAATAAACGCTGAAATTTAAGCCATTTATAAATCACTTGGTACTTAAATATGAAATCCTATATTTTTATTTACGTATGTATATTTTAACCCTGTGGTTTTATTCCTACATGTTTTCAAACATAATTAGATTGTAATGTAATTAAGTAATGAAATAATGCAAACAATATGGTAATTTATATGAGAATGTCTATAGTTTTGGAGAAAAAGTTTTTTGTTTTTCTTTATTTTTGAGAGTCATCAATTATATCAAGTTATTTGTCTCTTAAAACTTTTTCTCTTTAAACCTAACCAATTTACTGTGTATAATTTAATAACACTGTTTTTACTTATGATCAAGGGTTTCCGATAGTGGGTGGAGCAAGTGTGGGAACAATACACAATTTTAAATATAGTGGTCACAAAAGAAGCTCATAATAGTCACTCAAAGGACAGGCAGTATAATCAACTCTGGGCAGTGGTCACAGTGTCCTAAATGCCCTATGTGTTACTAACGCCCACAGCTTGCTGCTCTGAATTTGAAACTTACCTCTACAGACAGGTATCAGTGAATAATAGTAACTGCACCTACAATGTACTGAGCACCAGACTTGACATTTGTATGCCATCATTATAACCCAATAAAGAATGCAATGTTCCTATTTCAATTCATAAATGTAAATGGAATGAGAGAAATTGTCCAGTTGTCCATAGCGTGTAAACTGTGGAATATGCATTCAGATTAGCTTTGCCTTGTGTCAGACTTTCAGTATGCCTCCACTGAGGCCTATTCTGTAACAAGCACTCTCCTTCTCAGGGCAAAGTGGTTCTGTCTCTGGCTACTATATTGAAACTACATAAATTTTAAAGGAGGTTCATAATGAAAGCTGTTACTCAGACAATCTTGTTTGAATGCCAAGCAGTGAGTATGATTTGACACTGTTACATCGTCAGTGGGCACTGAGACTCCATGCTACTTTTCAAGTTTTTATTATATACAAAGACAAAGTTAGAATTGTATCTCAGAAATCAGAGGAAGAAATAATTGTTCTGTAATTTCTCAGTTGCTAAGTATACATTCTTGTTAGTCGTGGGCTTGAGAAATTTGTCTCTATGGGATATTTCTAGCCAGGCTAGAGGATCTGTCAGCAGGTAGACTAGTCACAATAGCAGCTCATTCCTGGTCATAAAAATGCATTTCCACCTTCAAGATTGAAGAAAATGAGTTGAGGATCACCATCAATGACTTTCAGGTCCTGGATATTTATTTTTTAAATGCCAAAATTCAAAGTAAATTTTTCATTTATCTGCTAAAACACTTTCTTCCCAACATAAAAAGAATAGTACAGATTGTGTTCTTTTTTGAGAGAATAGAAATAAAATATTCATGATAAAAATCTCTTGTATTTCTTGATATAATTTTAACTTTATGAGTCTATATACTATCTCTGAGATCAAAACAAAATAATCATGTTCAAAGAGTTCTGTCTTATTTTCCTCAGTTCATATGATCATATCTTTTAAATTAGGGCATTGCTTACTCTATACCGGTAAGATATATTAAAGGTGGAGGAAATGAGCATAAAGAACTTAATTGAAAATCGAAGCAAATCTTACCCATTTTCCCTACAACACTGAATCGCTGTAAGGGCTCTTTTAGCTTTCACATTTCCTTCAGTTTGACGAGAGTTATCTGATGAATATTTTTAAATATGATTGGCATGGAGGAAGCTATCGACTGTTCTCACATCTTTAACACAGGGAAGAAAATGTGATTTTTACAAATTAATCTCAAGATCCTGAAAGAATGAATGTACGCTGGTGACACCTGAAAGCTGTAATACTTAAAGGACTGGCGATTACCTTAAAACAGTGGTCAAGATTTTCTCTATCACTATCTTGAGTTGGAGAGATCAATGGGTTCACTCCATGACGTTGATCTCAACCCCAACAGCCCCTTTGGCTTTCCCAGGAAGCACTTCATGTTTATTTGTAGGAGGCTCTCATTTTCTATCCTTCCCCCATTTCTCTTCTATCCCTGTCTGCTCCCCTTCCCTTCTTCTCTTCCCTTTTCTCTCTTCTCTCCTCCTCTCTGCTCTGCTCTGTCTCTGTCTTTCCCCCTCTTCTCTCCTCCCTTCCCTCCACTCATCCCCTCTCCTTCCCTCCCGTCCTTTCCTCTCTCAGCTCTTCTCTGTCTCATATTTCCTCTCTCCTCCCACCTTCTCTCCTCTCATGTTCTCTCATCTCTTTCCCTCTCCCCTCAACTCCTTCTCTCTTCTTTCTCTTCCCTCTGCCTCCTTTTTCTTTACCCCATCCCATTCATAGCTTCTCCCTCCCCTTCCTTCCTCCTAACTCCACACCCCAATCTTTCCACTACATTAGAGGTGATTTTTCTGTTAGTTTCTTCTTTGTCATGTTTCAGAGAAATATTGTGAACAGTAACACCTAGACATTGGCTGCTGGACAGGTCCCCTGCCCTGATATGGGGGGTTCTCTTGTTTCTGCTCACTTCCACAATTTTATACATCATAGAGCCCAAAATAGTAACCACAGCAACCAGGTCAACTTATTGTGCATCCTTTGCATGGTGGACAGCAACCCTTGTTGCTGTATACAAAACTCCTATCCATATCTACAATCAACATCTAAATTTTGGGTTTTAACCCTGTTTCATACTAAATATTAGTTCATTGAAATATGCAACCCATTCACAAGCTTGACTTTGAACTTAAATTATATTCAAGAGCTCATTGTCATGACTATGTATTCAGAATAGATGTAGCAGAAGTACCCTATATGTCAGAATTCAGAGAGACATCTAATTAGCAATCAACTTCTGTTTTATTATTAATCTTACAAACTTTATCTTTGGAAGAAAAGGATAGGAGAATTATCAGATTGCATTGCATTTCTATCAAAAATCTGGTAAAGTGACCTTGTTTATGATGGCATATACACCTGAATTTCACACTAAGACAATGATTTTTCTGGAAAATAATGTTTTCAGTCATGTTGAAATCTGTTTTCCTTATATAAGTCAAATGCTACAAATTATGCACTTAGTTTTGCATATTTAGTTATACTTAACTGAATTAACAAATTAAGATTCTGTGGAATAGTGAGCATGAAATCAAAACATTGTTCGTTGTTGGAAAAGTACAATCTTGCTTTCAGGATGAAAAGAATATCCTCATGGCATATGATCATATCAAAAAGATTTTGAGCTACAGAGAATTTTGGAATTTGGACTTTAGAACAAAGTATACTAATACAAGGCTCTTGCAAGACTTATAATGAGTTTTAAATATAGTATATGATTAAATAGTTGGCATAATTTATGTTGTATTACATAAAACAACAGTATTTTTCTCCTGTGTTTCAAATTTTGTTTTAAGGATTTTAACTCTGAAAATCTGACTTGAGCTCAGATTCTTTTCAAAGCATAAGTTTAAGTGAATAACTGTCTTCATCTAAAAAAAATCTTTCAAATCTTTTCCTACTTTAGAAGCTTGTGTATGATTCATGGTTGGTTGATAATATTTGTTGATGACTTTCTTCTCTGCTCCAGTATTGGAAAATTTTCAAAGCCAACCAAATTTAACACGACACCCACTTTTTTACATCCTACAAGTGAGTCCCCAGGAATGAAGTCTCAAACTGGTCCCAACATAACACCCACTCACAGTCAACACAGGCATAAGTTAAAGAAAAAATTTGTTACTACTGTAGACTATTTCTTAACATTTACATAAAATATTGGCTTATATATCTTTGCTCTCAACTACCCCATAAAACAGTTGGGTAAGATTTATTTTGTACTGCTTAAATAATGAGGAAAGTATATCTCACCATGACTATAACTAGTTTCTTTAAATAGCATGACATTTTGAGTGATATGACCTTATGCACAAACACTCCCATTTTTATATAAAAGAATACACATGGGTGAATGTAGAAGACAAACATTAACTTTATAACTGAGTCTTTAGTAGGATACATTACTTACTTTTTCTCATTATCTAGCAAAAATAGGTTTTTCATTTTGGTTTTACACATGAGAACTCTTTTATTTCCATGGATTTTTGAATAATATTAAACCTGTAAAAGTATTTCCAAAGGACTAATTTAATATTGAGAGTAATAAACCTGTATAGACATATCAAGGTGTTCACATGCTACACCTATTGTGATAGGAACTTTTTATTATAGTTTATTAAGCTCTGTCAGAGTAGAGAGATCAGAGGGCTGAACGCTTCTGTTACATCATAACGTTAAAGAATGAGCTGTGTTAGTTTTACATTATCATGGCAAAATGCCTGAGAAACTCAAAGAAGGAAAAATTCATTCCAACTTATGACTTTAGATTTCCTTCTAGAGTTATTTGTCCCATTGTTGAGGCTTGTGCTGTGGAAGATCCCCCTGGGAGGGCACGGGGGCGGGGGGCAAACCTTCCTACCTGTGGGAAGCTTACAGGCTGAGGAACAGAGAAAAAGAGTAATGGACACACAAAATAACATCTTTTATTGGCATATACCAGTGATCTACTTCTGTCAGTTAGACCTTTATTTTTAGAGTCCATTTGGCACTGAGTTCCTGGGCGAATTCATCCACTGATGAAGGGACAGCCCTCTCAAACCTATCAGTACCTGACCTCAAGACCACATTGTGTGTCAGGCAGTTAATTAATGAGCCATTGAGAGATGTTTCATGTTTAAACCTTAACAGGAACATATGCAATTTATGTATGTATTCAACCTGGCTTGAGAGCATTAGTGTTGTTTTTGCATTTTCTATTTATAAAACACAATGCTGTTTCTTTGGGAAAACATTCTACTTTGGGACTTTCATGCAAGCTCAAAATGGCCTCATTTATCAGAAATGATATATTTCACACTAAACTTTATTATTACATCATGTTTTAAGATAAGCACACTAATTTAATTATTATGATAGTATAATGAAATTTTGCTTTTGGTGTATGGAAGTGAGCAAGGGACATTAGGGATATATTTTTAAAAGTTCTCCATTTGGCAATATTTCTACTACATATTAAATACTATGGCAGATTACAATATTTTTTGGTTTTATTTTACTTTTGTGTTTTTGTCATCTTCTACAAATTCTGATGTGTAGCTAGCTCATACCAACCTTGTGATCCTCCTACTTCACCTACAAAGTGATGATGTCTTAATTAGGGTTTCTATCACTGTGAAAACACACCATGACCACAGGAACTCTTATAAAGGAAAGTGTTTAATTGGGACTGGGTTACAGTTCAGAAGTTTAGTCTATTATTGTCATGGTGGGAAACATGATGGTATTTAGACAGAAATGGTTCTGGAGAGGTAGCTGAGACTTCTACATCTGAGTGTCCAGGCAGCATGAAGAGAGAGTAACTTAGGACTGGCTTGAGCATCTGAAACCTCAAAGCCCACCCCCAGTGACACATTTTTTCCAACAAGCTTACTTATACTCCAACACAGCCACATCTCCCAATAGTCCTACTTCCTATGACCCTATGGGGACCGTTTTCATTCAAACTGTCACAGGTAGGTTTACAGGAATGATCAATTATACACAGTTCCATAGAGTCATATCACAAGCTCCGATAGAAAGAATCTGCTCATCAAAGAATTTGTTTTTTGGATCACTCTGTCTTCCCGGAGTTTTTCACACTTATGTTAATCATTTGCTATTCTCTGTTGCTGTTGGAACACTGGATTTTTGTATTATTTAATTGGTAAGTTTAAGAAATAGTACAGCTATAAGGGGTATCACATGGAGGTCAGAATTCTAGATCAAAAAGAGGATGTTGAGAATAATATTATAAACTCTTTAAAAATATTGTTTGAAAATTATGATCATAATTTTAGATTATTACAAAACTCACATGATAACATTAGTGTGCTTTGGCAGTGACCTAAACAACCAAACCCACAAACACTAGATTTAAAACCTCATTTTTTAGCAATATAAAATGTTTTGTAACAATAGAGACACAATTTCTAAGTTTCCTAAAAGTTGCGAGTTAATGGAATTTACCGTTTATTGTGTCTACTCAGAGAGTGACAGCACAAGGTAAAACCAGGGAGCAGTGGCAGGCCATGGCCAGCCTCTGGGTTCTAGTCCCTCCAGCGCAGGTTTAAGCAGACAAGATTCTGTTGAGGCAGAGAACACCTCAGATCCAAAGCCTCCTTCTCTAGAAATACGGACATGTATTGTAACAAGGGAACTTATTCAAGGAAACCCCTTCTTGGGACTCCCACCAAATATTTACTCTTCTCCTTATCTTGATTCACTTATAGCAGGTCAAGAGTCACTTTTTGTCATTGGTAAATTTTCCTAAGAAATATTCAAGCCGGGCGGTGGTGGCGCACGCCTTTAATCCCAGCACTCGGGAGGCAGAGCCAGGCGAATCTCTGTGAGTTCGAGGCCAGCCTGGACTACCAAGTGAGTTCCAGGAAAGGCGCAAAGCTACACAGAGAAACCCTGTCTCGAAAAATAAAAGGAAAAAAAAAAAAAAGAAATATTCAACTTTATAGTTTTTATAAAATTTCAAAAGTACTAAATCAAGATAGTCAAGAAAATGTCAGACTATAACAAAGAAGGACGCAATTAAGCAGCAACATTAGTTGCACGTTTACACTCAGGCCATAGTTAGCTTGACACATCTGGAAAGAAGGAAACATTAATTGAGGAATTGCCTCCATTGGCTAGCCTGTGGACATGTCTATGTGGCATTTTATTAATGTTTTATTGATATAGGAAGGCCCTGTGGACATGTCTGTGTGGCATTTTATCAATGGTTTATTGACATAGGAAGGCCCAGCCCACTGTGGATTGTGTTATCTCTGGGCTCATAAGAAAGTTGCTGAGCTAGCCTGGGAATGTGAGCCAGTAGGCAGCGTTCCTCTCTTGGTTTCCAGTTGCAGTTTCTGTCTTGAGTTCCTGCTCTGATTCTGTGAGTGATGAACTGTTACCTGGAAGAATACCGTAAAATATACCGTCTTCACCTGAGTTGTCTGTGCCCATTATGTTTTTCACAGCAGCAGAGAGGCAATGACACCAAAAGCATGACTTCAGTGTTTTAACTTATAAAATCATTTGACATAAATGATGAAATATAGTTTGTCTTTTAATTTTAAAAATGTGTCTAAATATGACTTCAGTTATATTGACCCAAAAGATGAAATAAAGCAAGTTAGGAACAAACTTTGACCAAAAGAAATATTAATTTCATAAAGATGTGTTCTAATTACTCATATCTAATAGTGCATTCTAATTATGAAGTTAGTGTCATGAAATAATTTATAAACTATTCTGGAGGATAATTAGATATTTTTTATTTTAATACTGAGAAATGGAGGCATTGATTCTTTCAGTTTCTTGCACTCCCTTCCGTTAAATGCTTATTACAAGTAAAGGAATTAAAATGCATTTCTTGTACTTTAAATGGATAATAATTTGCTTTAATCTATTAAAGGCAATCTTCATTCTGTCAGCATATAGTCACCATAAGAAAATGGAGATGATGCAGTGTAATTATCTCAATAGAGGGAACTTAATTTATCTTGATTTTTGTGTAATAAGAGGAAAGATATTAAATGATCTCAAACATTATTTAAAGAAATAGAAGAATTAATTACAAATGCTTTCCATTGTTATTTTGCTACCAAAGCTATAAACCTCCAGAAAATTTGTCAGAAATGTATAAAATTCCCACTCACTCTTTTGTCTCTGATACACTGTGTTTTATTTAGCAGATACTGGATTTCAGACTCAATACCAGCTGTCTTATCCAGGATGAATAACACACTCAAGGCATTGTGAAATTTATGTCTTTCACAAAGGCTCCTCACTCTACTCTATAAGAGCTTTGAGATAATGTTTATCTTTCACTGAGTTTGATCCCAACCTGTGAGGCACAGGCCATTAATAATGGAGACACATTCAAAAGAGGTGAGACTAAGGAGTGCTTGGAAGCCTGTTAGATCCATGAATATTAGGTGGTCATGAGTATATCCTCAGTGCCTGACCCCATGCTCCTGTGGATTTTCTCTCCTGGCAACGTGGAGGGCAAAGCCATATAAAGAACTTAACTTTTCCTAAACAAATACTAAGTGTCATGAAATTTTCTTCAGCTACATTCTCACCTCTCTCCACACGTGTCTCAATCCGGGGGCTATCCCCTCCACTTTTACCATCAGTCTCTGAAGTCTTTTTTTCCTGGCTTTTGGTGTTTCCAACATTGAACTTCTGCCAATACCAGGGCATCCACTCAGAAAGTTCCATAATTTTAAATGAATTTATTACTTGTCTCATTTCTCTCTTTTCCATTAATTCCATAGTCAAAGGTCATTCTGTTGGCACACAGTCTCTGCTAGGTACTGGAAGGGAAGCCAGTTAAACACAACACAGGATGTGGAAAAACACTGTGATGGGGCATCATTTTTATTTTTATTTTTTATTTTATTTTATTTTATTTTTTTTTGAGACAGGATTTCTTTGTGTAGCTTTGCACCTTTCCTGGGAACTCACCCTGTAGTCCAGGCTAGCCTCGAACTCACAGAGATCTGCCTGCCTCTGCCTCCCGAGTGTTGGGATTAAAGGCATGTGCCACCACCACCTGGCAATGGGACATCATTTAATAAATGGATTTCTAACACTTTGGTGAGATTTACATTTAAGTAAGAAGATCCTTTTAACCCAGAACAATTTGATTTTTAATAATGATTTAACTCAGTTGCACTAAAAAATTCTAAGAAGTGAGAGTCTGTTGATGTAATTCTAAACGGTCTTATTAAATAAGAAACACAGAGCCAAATACAGAGTTAAAAGCCCAGAGATCAGAACAGTAGTCAAGAGCTAAGACCACCTTATCTTACCACTGCTGTCTTTCCCCTCAGAGAGAGACCTTCTTCCTGTGTCTTGTCTTTTTATTGCCTTTCTATTCTGCCTTCTCATTGGTTCTAAACCCAACCACATGACTTCCTCGTCACTGCCTGTCTGTACAGACCTCCAGGTCTCTATGGTTAATACTGGGATTAAAGGCATGTGTCATCATGCTGGCTGTGTCCTTGAACACACAGAGACTTTGCCTGCCATGTGATCAGATTAAGGGCATGTGCTGCCACTACCAGACTTCTGCTTAATGGCTTGCTATTAGCTCTGATCCCCAGGCAACTTTATTAACATACAAATAAAATCATATTTCAGCACAAATAAAATATCACCATAAGAGTCAATCCCAGAGCTGAATGCCACTGGATTTCCCCTACCCTTGATCTCTGCCCCAGGCAGTTCCAGGTCCAGTAAGGAACTGCTTCCTGCCAAGTGTTCTGCCTCCCAAGAGAGATACATCCCCTAAAAGTCTCTGGTAATTTTTGCTTCCCATTCCAAAATAGCTTTGTCTCTTTTACACTGTAAATATTTTGAATCTAAGTGTGCTGGTCAGATGCCTTTTTTTTCCCCCTCAGAATGATGCAAACTAGAGTGGCCTGAAAAGAGGAGCCCTCAATTAAGACAATGCTTCCAATAAGGTAGTTCATTCTCCTTTCCCGCTGACATTAGCTGCCTGTAGTCCATTGTCTAGGGGTGGACCTTCTGGAAGGAGGAGAACTAGCCTCTCCCAGGGATGAGGCCCCTTATTGGTTGTCCAGTGCAGAGTGGCCAGCCGTGTAACCATACACACACAAGTAACAAAAACTGAACTCTGCAGGTTGTATGTATGTCTGAGTGTGTGCGTGCACACACACACACACACACACACACACACACACACACACGTGTGCGCACGCGCGCGCTCGCACACACACACATACACGTGCGCGCGCACATACACACACACACATACACGTGTGCACACGCGCGCGCACACACGCGCGCGCGCACACACACGCGCACACACACACATACACGTGCGCGCGCGTACACACACACACACATACACGTGCGCGCACGCGCGCACACACGCACACACACACACACATACACGTGCGCGCACACACGCACGTGCACACACACACATACACACACATACATGCGCGCACACACACACACATGCGCGCGCACACGCACGCGCGCACACACACACATACACGCGCGCACGCACACACACGTGCACACACACGTGCGTGCACACACGCACGTGCACACACACACATACACACACAGAGACCAATAATAATCAAGGAAAAGCCTATTAACTTGAGAGGAGGGTGATATTTGAGGGCTGAAGGAAGGGTACAAGGAGGAAAGAAAGTAGAAAGTATAAGTATAAAGTATTTTATTTCACTTAAACATAAGTTAAAAAAAAAAAAAGCAGCAACAACGAAGAAAACACTTCCATCAGCTTGGCCTGTAAGGCATTTTTTAATGGATGATTGATGTTCGAAGTCCCAGACCACTGCGAGAGCAAACGGGTAGGCATGCTTTCTCCATAGTCTTTGCTTTAGTTCCCACCTTCAGGTTCTTGCCTGACTTCCCTTTTGGATGGACTGTAAATGAAAGGCTTAAGTAAAACCTTTTCTTCCCAAATTGCTTTTGTTCATTCATGCTTGTCATAGCTACGGAAAGCAAACCAGGACAGTAAGCAACAGGACAACCTTAGCAAATGAAACTGCACCCAGCACAGTTCTCCAATTCACTTTGAACCTGGTGCTTCGCTCGTCAGTGCTCCTCCATTGCAGGCTTTCCTGTGCAGCCCATCACCCCCAGGTCCTGCAGCCCATCACCTGTAGGTCCTCCGGCCCAGTACCCCAGGTCCTGCAGCCCATCATCCCAGGTCCTCCGCCCAGTACCCCAGGTTCCCTGCAGCCCAGTACCCCAGGTCCTGCAGCCCATCACCTGTAGGTCCTCCGGCCCAGTACCCCAGGTCCTGCAGCCCATCATCCCAGGTCCTCCGCCCAGTACCCCAGGTCCTGCAGCCCATCACCTGTAGGTCCTCCAGCCCATCACCCCCAGGTCCTGCAGCCCATCACCTGTAGGTCCTCCGGTCCAGTACCCCAGGTCCTGCAGCCCATCATCCCAGGTCCTCCGCCCAGTACCCCAGGTTCTCTGCAGCCCAGTACCCCAGGCCCTCTGGCCCAGTAAGCTTTCCTTTTGAAATTGATCATAAAGTCGGGAAGAGTAAAAAAATTAAGAGAGGCACACAAAGCTCCCAGGCTGGAAAAGAAAGTCTTCCACCTGTGAAGCTCTCGTTCCCAGGGGCTTCTGCAGAGATGGACATTTGTCTTGCTTTATCAAATCCCACCCACATAATTAATCATGTGGTCAACTGGGGGCTGGGGAAAGTTTGCCTTTCATTACTGCTGGGTGCCCAAATCTTTTCACTAGTCCAAACCTTGAAACTTTGCCTAGTCTCAGAACATTTACATTGACTTCAAAGTTACCCCACTAATTGAGTTTTTCTTTGGCTGCCTGAATTGTTGTCATGACTTTTAATTCATCATGAGCCTTTTTGTTTGAAAAGGGGCATTGTGCACTCCTACTGAGTGTTTTGTTTATTAGTATTATTGTTCAATTACTATAAAATATATTTAAGTGTCATCAATGATTCATGCTTATTTTGCTCAGGATTGTATACATTTTTAAAAGAATGAAATATAGCTCTTTGGAAAGCATTTACTCTAAGGTTCATTTAAATATCCTTCTTCACTCCATGAAATCTAGCATGAGATTATCTTTCTATGTTCTGGGTTTAATAACATGTCATACTGGTGTGATTTATTTCATAGATTCCTGCTCCTGATGTATTTCATACCTACTTGTAATCTCAATTAGATGTTAATCGTTCTGAATGCAGTCTAAGTCACTTCTGTCTCTTTTTGTGCATCACAGGCATGACCAAGTAGATGTTCAATAAATGTTTCTGGCCTGAAAATTGACATTCGTACCCTATAAAATCAGGTTGAAGGGTTTTTAATTTGAATCCCGATCTTCCATTTGCTGTTTAATTGACTATCAGCTGCAACTGATTGATAGACATGAGAAGGTTTTCTTTAGGTGAACTGGCAGCTTTGTAAATACAGCACTTAACCTTAAGCACTCAGCCATTAACCTTAATCACTGTCCATTAACCTTAGAGTACCCCAGGTTTCTCTCCTTACAATCCCCCAAAACAGACCCCACTCAAAGTGTTTTTGTAACATGAAAAAGACTCGCAGTGGAATGATTTTTATTGTTCTGAGAGTGGCCATAAAAAGGGCATTTCCAACAGAACATTTGAATCCACTTCATTTTGTAGCTACTAATTAATTTTTCATATGTCCAGAGAGAGATAAGAAGTAGAAAAATTATTTGAGGAGTATATTAAGAAGTGTTTGACTAGAGAACAAGTAGAGAGTTCTTTCTAATCACCATTTTATACATGAGGTTGTTAATCACAAGAGAACCTTACCACTTTGCATAACCCCACAAATTCATGAACCATAAAGAACATTTTCCTATAGCTAGTGCTAAAAATCATGCTTAACATTAATTCCAGGCATAACAATGCTAGTTATTTTAAGAGTAGACTATTTGAAATAATCTCAATTGAATGTTAATTTATAAAAGAGAAAGGATAATGAAATTTTCTTTAAGTATGGCACTTTAGAATTATTCTTATAAGTATTCTTGTCTTGTAACCAACATCATGGAACTAATAATAGACCATTTTCATAATCCTTTAAAATCTGCATTATCTATTTTTCTCAATATCTGTTTTATAAAACCATAAATAATTGTCATTGAAATCAAAAGTTGCTCATAATTAATATATTCAAATGTATTGTGCATTTATTCCATACCATAGATTGTTTTGCCAAGTCTACATCTTCTACCTGTGATGTAGTAAAGTAGCATTACTAAGTTACAAAAGCTTTCTCTGTAATTTTATATGCAATTATATTTCATGACCTCAGTCTTTGGGGTGAAAACAGAAAGTCAGTGAAGTTCCCATTGTATTCTGAATATAATAGATCTTAGGGTGAGGTGGGAGGGTGGCTGCGGTGGAGGAGGGAGAGAGAACACCTTGCAGTATTCAGGAAAGAAACTCAATACTAATGGACTGATTATTTTTAGATTTGCCAAAGTGCTCAGTTTGCTCCAAGTTCCATAGGGAGCTGACACTAGAAGGTGTGAGCCAACTGTGGGCAGAGAGGGGTCTCTCTTGCAACTGATGTCAAGGTACATTTTAACAAATGTGAAATCTCCCTCAACAAACTGGTGTAATGTGAGTACTCCTACCAGAAGTATGTAACCTCAACACTGGGCTGCTTAACTGTTCATTTGGAATTTTGTAGTCACCTAACTAAGGAGGGAAGGAGGAGGGCGATAATTAGGAGGAGCTTGGCATGAGAAGTCGCAGACTCAATGAGTTCCTTTGGGGCAAGTAGCATGTCAGTATTGATCATATGCTTTGAGAATTGATCTAATTGCAGAAATTGGAAAATGCTGTCCTATCCTTTTTTTACTCTTCGGCATTTTTGCCATTTAGACTTGTAATGTCCTTGGAAATGCATAGAGCCTAAAACCGTTTTGCTTTTTATTTATAAATTTTATATAGTTAAACATGTGTGTATGTGGAACAATAGTCTCGACATATCAATATGCATTGGCTTTGTTTGTTTGTTTGTTTGTTTGTTTGTTTCACAAAGTGGTGAGAAATATATCCAAGTTCAGAATGTGAGTAACAAGTGGAAATTAATCTCTGCTCATTTTTCTTTGATGCTTTCTCAACTATGTTTACTTATTAATTGAAACTCAGTGAGGAACCAGATGCTTCAACACAATTTTATGTCATTTCCATTGTTAAGTCATTCATGTGAACGCACTAAAGGGGATTCTTAGTCATATTTACAGCTGTATGGTAGACACTGTTCCATGATGACTTTTACTTGCATAGGGACATTGAGAATTAGATAAGTATTTGTTAATACAAATGTTAATAAATGTTTTGACAGAGCTTAGATCCTTAAAATCTGATCACATTTTAATTATCTATTTGTTTTTCCTTCAGAGCCTGTAATACTTGTAATTATAGCCCTGTCAGTGAGTCATAAAACTTGACACAGTGATAGCGTATTAAAAGCAAAGTAAGCTGAGAGGTGGTGGCACACGCCTTTAATCCCAACACTCGGGAGGCAGAGGCAGGCAGATCTCTGTGACTTTGAGGCCAGCCTGATCTACAAAGTGAGTTCCAGGAAAGGCACAAAGCTACACAGAGAAACCCTGTCTCAAAAAACCAAAAAAAAAAAGCGAAATAAACTGTTGATATTCTACCAGCTAGTGTCTTGCCTTGGGCTCTCACCTACAGTTCTTAGTCTGGATAAATAAAGTGTATGTCTTTTCCTAGTCCTGTGTTTCTTCCTCTTTTATTCTGTCCCATTTTGTGTACTCATCAATATTTAATATTTATTAGCTAGCTCAATTGTAAAATAGCCAAACCACATACCCATTATTGATCAAAGAATTTATTTGTATCTTTTAACTCTGGATGTCTAGAAAGTGTTAAGCACTAAAACTTAAAGAAATTCCCTTTGTCCCCTTATACAGTTTTACTTCTGTTTTTATTATATATGTGTGCTATAATTTATATATATTATATAATTTAGAACATTATATATATAATTCAAATCTAGGAACAACAAAGGAGAGAATACATGCAATATTTGTCTGTTTGTATTAATTTGCTTAACATGATGACCTCTAGTTGAATCTGTTTTCCTGGAAATAATATAACTCCATTCTTTATTGCTGAAGAGTACTACGTGCTGCGTAAGTACCACATTTCCTCCCCATGCCTCTGACACTGGATATCTAGGTTGGTTCTACAGCTTAGCTATTGTGTATAGCGTTGCAATGAACATTGATGTGGAAGTATCTTTGTGATATGTTGACTTAGAGTCCTTGAGAAAATACCTGAGAGTATTATAGGTCAGGAAATGATCAGAAGAAGGTAGTATGAGAAGGAATATGATCAACATGCAATGCAATATGAATGAAAGCTTCAGGGAAAAAAGCTACAGAATTTGAAAAACAGCAAATCTGGCTCTACTTGTACATTTTACCTCATGCATTTTATTTGATTCATGTGGAAAATAAATATAAAGCTTACAATTACAAACACACCCCATAAAATTAATGTTTAAACATTGCAGAGAACCACAGAGTTTAAGAGTATTCTGTAAGTAGAAGTGAGAAAGTTAGGCTATCTCCCTTTCATCCAGGAAGAGATCAGTTACCATGCCACACATAATCAGTAGTTCCTTAAGTAAATCCACATCCTTGTGCATGCCATAAATCAGTTAACAAAATATTGCTTGGAACAAATTACTTAGAAAATAATTGGGAAACTAGACCAATATAGATAGCTTCACTTTAAAAATGAACCATGGGTTGCACATCACATGGCTTTTCCTCCACACAAACTGCCCTTGAAGTTCATTCTGATCTGATTTTATTTGTGTGAGTCAGGTCAGAGTGTCAAGAGCAACTCAATAAAGTCCATTCTGGCATCTGCACGCCCGCCTTTCTCACTTGAGTTTTTCCTCAGATGTTAAGTAAAAAAATGTAAGAAAATGATATGTTTCATATGAGTTTTTAAGCCATAGAACAGCAAGCCAACAAACTGCCACCACCCCAAACCCAATGACAAGAAACAGTGTAACCACTCACCACATTCACACACACCCTCATACCAAGTGGACAAACACATACACAAGCAGCCCTAAGGAAAAAAAAAAAAAAAAAGCCACCCCCACCCACTACAAAAACAGATTCTAGCAATTAACTAAAGTAGAGATTTAAGATTGAGTGTATGCACTGAGTGAAAGAAAGGAAGGGAGGGAGGAAAAGAAAGATGAAAAGGGAGGTTGGAAAGGAAAGAAAGAAAGCACATGTACCTTCCTAGGGTGTTAGAGGAACTGTACCCCCATCCACCCCCAGGACTCCTGAGACCCAGGACTCCTGAGGGCAAGGAGCAGAACTCTGGCGCCTCTAGTCCATCAGAGACCTTCAATAAGAAAAAATGATGTCACAGATATTTAATTGTTTATTTCTTCATCCTCTCAATTTCCTTCTCTGTTCTCATATCTGTAACATTCTTTTTTATTCATTTCTTAGAAACCACTAACATTTATTGAATCTGCCTGAGCCTCTAAAAGAGAACGAGTATCCTAACCCAACATAAACGTCAACTCC
The DNA here is from genome assembly GCF_949786415.1 of Peromyscus eremicus. Classification (NCBI taxonomy): domain Eukaryota; kingdom Metazoa; phylum Chordata; class Mammalia; order Rodentia; family Cricetidae; genus Peromyscus; species Peromyscus eremicus. The sequence goes on along the minus strand of NC_081418.1, from coordinate 9,536,672 downwards.
TCACGGTCCTTTGTACGCATTCTCCATCCTTGCTGTGGCTGGTGCGTCTTTTTTCCCAGGGTAGTACATGGTGTAGGCATTGTCACCTGCACTTGCAGTCTCTGGGGACCTGCCAGTGAATAGTGGCTATTAATTAACATTTTACGATGTGCTTCTCACTCTTCAGAGGAAACACACTATATAAATGCCAAACAGTAATAATTCACCTCTGTGCTCCCCTTTGGATTCTGAGTTTACTCCCTCTCACCGTCCTGAGGGGGAAAGAGGCAGCATTTTCTTATTATCCCTACCTAGAGGATAAAGTGTCAAGTGTAAAAGCAGCTTCTAGGAAGAATGGTTGCAAATGTTGCTGGGAACAAAAGAAAAGAGCAGTCTTCGGCAGAGCTGGCTGAGGCAGGAATTCACCCACCAGAACTCCCTGCAACTGGGGAACAAAGCAGAGATATGCCCCCCCACCCCTACCCCGGACAATTCCTGGGACTGTACCAGTCCTCCCACAGTCACAGAAAGAGCCTGCACCCTGAGAAGGCCTAGTCTGGGTTCACTGTTCTAACACTCTTGCGGAGCTCTAGTCTTGGGTTTACTTTCTCATTAATACCATTTGCAATGTGAGTCCTGTCTGAGCTTCTTATCTCTTTCTACTGGAAACACTGTGAAGGGCGATCGTTCTGCTCAGAGAAGTGGCGACTGCTATTTTATATTCTCTAACCATATTGGTTTGTAGTAATATATCATATCCAGAGACACCAGAGAGAAGCTGTCCTGTTCCAAGGCCAAGAGATAAGGAGTGCGTGAGTCAAGTTACTCCTACTGCCTAATAGAGAGGAACGCACAGGGCAATGCAGGGGCCTGAGGTAACCTTGGTTTCTAGCAATTTCCTGGATGCATTTCAGACATCTGGTCATTCCTTCAACAACGTATGAAAAAAATTACATCCATATTAATATCTGCCTCCATGCGGCAGGGTTAACATTTGGTTTTTCTACTTTTTCTCCCCACTTAAAATTTTACTGTTAGGGCCAATATTTTCTATCATTTTTACAATTGAAAGGTTATCATGTGAAATTTGTTTCATAGTTTCCTCCCATCCTGACATTTATGTCCAAGAGCTTGAACAGAAATAAATCCATTATATTATACTTGGTTCAGAATATAGAATTTTGATGTTTTCCAGCACTTGTTCCTGTATATGATTTTGGCCATTAGTAGTTATAATTATGGAAAATAATAAAGTTGTTAGATGAAGATTCATGGTGAAAACTTTTTTTTTCCTGTTTTAGTTATTTTTTTTTAATTTTTATTTTGCAATACAATTCAGTTCTACATATCAGCCACGGATTCCCTTGTTCTCCCCCCTCCCGTCACCCTCACCTTCCCCCCAGCCTGCCCCCCCATTCCCATCTCCTCCAGGGCAAAGCCTTCCCCACAGACTGAGATCAACCTGGTAGACTCAGTCCAGGTAGGTCCAGTCCCCTCCTCCCAGGCCGAGCCAAGCGACCCTGCATAGGCCCCAGGTTTCAAACAGCCGACTCATGCAATGGGCACCGGACCCAGTCCCACTGCCTGGATGCCTCCCAAACAGATCAAGCCAATCAACTGTCTCACCCACTCAGAGGGCCTGATCCAGTTGGTGACCCCTCAGCCATTGGTTCACATTTCATGTGTTTCCGTTCGTTTGGCTATTTGTCCCTGTGCTTTATCCGACCTTGGCCTCAACAATTAGAGGGAATAGAAGGGAAGGGAACTGCTACTTCGGGATTCACCTAGAGTTGTACTCACACAGCTTTCTATCTGCTTTCATCTCAGTGGCTCTGTGCATAAAACCTCTGTGACGGCTCAAAGCAATCCAGAGTTACTGGCAGTGCTACAGAAGAGATGGTGACCTGTTCAGTTCCCAGGTTCCAAGTAGCACAGGCAGTGCACAGTCCAGTTCCTATGCTGTGCCTACTCTCCCTGGCGCTACCGTTCTACCCTGAGAGCACCAGGAACATTTATCGTCTGCCCTCATGGACAGACAGTGGTCTTTCTTTAATACCAACATTTCATTACACGTAGGATTTAACTATTTAATCATAACCTTCAGAAATGGTTTCCTGTTGTACCCTTGCTTCATTAGACTGAACATTCCAGTGATACGAGGTGGTGCAATTGTCATAATAATGTCTAAAGGGAAGAACTTAAGAGCAAGTTTACATTTTGCACATGAAAAGCTACATTCAGCAGAAAACTTTTATTTACCTCTAAGGGCAATGTGAACTCAGGCAGCCACAGGACATTGTGAGGGAAGGACAAGAGCTTATTCACAAAGCCTGGCAGGTGTGCTGAGAAAGGTATCCAAGGGAAAGTCAGGCAGAAAAATGGAGCAAGCAGGCTCCCGACAAAAGAAAATGGAAACCCCATTAGCATGTTTAGCTTAGTTTTTAAAATTAAGATTTTTTTTAACATCTACATCTGTATCTCAACTTCTTACCCCAAGCCTACATCTTGTGAAAGCCATTCCTTAAAGACAGTCTGTGATAGCATGGCACAGTGGAGCAATAAAACTCAAGCTCTGCCTTACAGTCCTGCTCCAACCTTTCCTTTTTACTTAAAAACAAAAAACAAAAAACAAAACCAAAAAAACACTTATATATATATGTTGTCACACACATACACCCACCTATTCCTTCTTTTCTGTTGTGGCCATATATTAATATTTTATTATGCACTGGACACTTAATTCAAGGTAAGTAATCCCAGGAGCTACTTACTACTGTTCGTTGAGTTGGCCTTTTAAAACTCTATTAAATTAAATTTAGTCTGCTGATCAGTGTTAGGTCAGTTCAATTAATAATGATCCTGAGCATTAACATCACATATTAAGAGGAAAATTTGAGAGTCAGGTGATGCAGAGGTTGGCTGATCCTAAATGTAATCTTTACAATTATAAGTAGCAAATTTTTATTGGAACAAGGGATCTAAAAAAAGATCTCCCGAGTCAGCCTCATGTATAAAAGCATGTTTCCCTAGAAACAAGGAAAGAAAGAAAAAACATACACACACTAGAAATATGGCTGGCTTCGACTATCTCTTTTTGGCTGGGGGAATTGGGGACTTTGTTTGCACTCTAGCAATTCCAGGTCTAGATTTCATAACGCTTTTGTTTCTCTCTCTCCCACGAGGATGTAAAGCCATTGGGATGGGTTGCTAACACAATTTCTATTTTTATCCTTCAAAAGACAGGAATTATTGTCCTATAACCAAGCTTTGCTTTTTCACATTATTCTATCTTTCAATGTCTTTTGACTTTTCCTACGCACCGTATTCATTTTTTGCCATGGAAAAATGAGATGTCTTACATTAAGCAATACTTCAAATGTTACCTTTAAAATCTTGCACTGAAAAACTCTATCAAAAATCCTTCTTCAGGGATTTCTTTGTACCTTTTTAAAGCTTTATGCATCTCTATAATAAAGGAGAACCAAATGTGATGACTCAGGAAATTTTTCTGTCTTTTAAAGTGATATTGTGTCAAGTAGTCACTGATGACTAAGAGGAAATACCATTGAGAAGAAACAACAGTGCAATTTAATATCAGTTTGCCTTCAAGGCCACTCATAAATATTAATACTTTATGACTCCGGACAGACAAGAAAAATCACAAGCGATAGTAGAAAATGATTTAAACTTCAGGTCTTCTTGGCTAGAGAAAACTGGTTTTATTTTCTTTATTATTCTGTGTGTGTGTGTGTGTGTGTGTGTGTGTGTGTGTGTGTGTGTATTGTTGGCTGTGAACTTCAAAGTGTTGGCTGTATTATGTGATTCAAACACCACAGATGCTCATCTTGTCTTTTTATGTGCTTATTGGCCTGCTGAATAAGTAGGTCTATGTCTTTCCCCTCCTTCTCCTCAACTTTACTGGTTGCAAGCCAGTAGAGAATCAGAATCTATTTTTCCCTCTGACCCAAATAATTTTATATGTGAAATCCAATTATAAAAAAGATGTCAAGGGTAGTCTATAAGGAGAAAGAATTGAAATCATAGGCAACCTAATGAGTGGATAGGGACAAGGTTAGGAAGGGCCTATTTTTATTCCTAGACTGCTCTTTCTTGTGTCTATGCTGAGACATAGTGCTAAAGAGGAAGTTCTGAAATAAAGAGAATTGCAGAGGACTTGTGGTTTTTATTATGTTTGAACTGAGCCTCATTGCTAAATATTGGCTCTCCTCTGTAGAGGAGCTAAGCTTTCCACACACACACTGGTAGTGGTATTCTTACCTTCTGAATCTTTGGTCCGTAAATGAAGTTCCTGGGCCACAGTAAGGTGAGACTCACCCAGCAAGGCTGCCTTTGGTTGCTCTCTCATCTTCTCACCTCCCAGAGGTCTGCATTTGCTGGTTGTTTGTTGAAGAAAGTTTCCCAGCTATTAGAATTATTCATAGGATCAGATTTGTGGCCATAAAAGTTTTCTCATATAGCCTTTTAATCTAGACTAAAAATGTGTTTTGCATTAGGAATATTAACTTGGACTAATTACTTCTTTGAAAATGACAAGGAAAAGACATCTTCTTCAATCCTACATGAAAACCCCTTTTTTTTCCACTTTTTTATTTACTTATGTATATGTGTCGGGGGGCACTTATATGTATGTAAAGGCGGAAGACAACTTGCCGAAATCAATTCCCCCCTTGTCCCATGTGGTGCTCCAGGATCTATTCACATTGTCAGACAGCAGCCAGCACCTCAGTGGCTCACGAGTCAATCTTTTCAACCCTGACAACTTTTGATAATAGAAAAATCAAAGACATCAATTCTATGAATTATAAATACATTAGAATATCAGACACTTAAGCAAAAACCCAGTTTTTCATTCAATATCCATCCTTTGTCAGAATATCTAACAGCAAAGTTAATAATTGGTGAATGTTAGTTCACTACTTTAATCACATTAGTAATGAAAAACTTGCCCATTTTTATTGAGGATATTCAACACACTTTGTTTTCATCTTATTACTCATTTCACTTATAATTATGAAAGAAAACTATTATCATGGAGACTCACAATTTCAGGTCATTTTCAGCATTAATTTTCTAAAATTTACATTTTTCTGAAAATAGACGAAACTTTAAGTTTGGCTGTAAAGTGAAATCATTCATTTTGTGTCCATTTGAGAAGTTACCTTCTGGTAATACCAGCAAATTCACCACAAAGACATTTCATTTGCTATAAATAATTGATCTCTTTTATGGATGGAATTGATTCCAACTGAAAAATCATAGAAATTGGTCCAAGCTACATTCACAGATACCAGAACAATGTTTTTTACTTTTTTCAACAGATTTTCCACATTTACCTGCTTTAGCAGATGTGGACAATGATTTAGGTTAACAACAGCAGCAAAAATATTCTTAATGATCACTGGTTGCCATGTATGAGCACAAAAACTTTCCTTATGTTTGAGACACAAAAGAAGGAAGTAACACAACCTGTACTTTATTATTTTGTATCAGATGCAAAGCCTCCTCTAAGCTTTAAATGCAACGGAAAGCAGCTGCTGGGAAAATATCATTACGCATACCTTAAGCTACAGAAACTAATTTAATGGTGATATTTTATTTTGTTCAGATGGTCAATCTTTTTCTTCTGTTCAAACCAGCAAAGCTCACAGAAACTGTATCCGGATGAAATCACTGGAAGGTGAAGGCCCATGACTAAAACATTCTTTACAGATTATCCAGGCTTACAGTCAAATGGCACAGCAGGGCTAATGAGAAGTTCTCCAGGAGGAGGCAGTCACTCACGCACATTCAGCCATATTTAACCGTCTATGCACTTAGGCATAGGCTCCCTGGGAAATGATAGAAACCTTCAAAACATCAGAGGAGAAAACTCGTAGTCTGCTTTTTTAAATGTGGTATGTTCCTTTCTTTAGCCTGTTTCTATTTTCTATTTTTAAATTAGTCTTTCTTGTTTCTTTAGTTTCATCTAGCCAAAATTTTTCTAAAAATCTGATCATTTATTTTATTTACTTTCCTGAACTGACAGAGAAAATAAGAGAAAGTGAGGAAGAGAAAGATAGAGATAGAGGAGAGGGGAGGCAGTGGGGAGGGAGGGAGGGGAAAAGGGGGAGAGAGGGGGAGAGAAAGAGAGAGAGAGAGAGAGAGAGAGAGAGAGAGAGAGAGAGAGAGAGAGAGAGAGAGAGAGAATCACCTAGGGTTTATAATGTCAGTATGATCACGAGCTAAACTTGAAAACTAAGTAAAATTTAACACTTTTGTTAACCTGTTTCAGAAAGTCAGAATATTTTATGATAGAGAAAGAAGTTTAAAAAATATATTTTTAAACAACAAAAATCCTTACTAATCCTATCTATTTCTGTATGAAACAAACACCACTGAAAACCAGACGACTAATTTTGCTGTAACCTTTAGTGAACATGAAAGTAAGAAGTCTGCCCCTGCGTAGCAACAATTTTAATTTGAAATCCTTCCTCTCAACTGAGAGTAGCTTATATTTGTTCACTCATTCATTATTTACAGTTTATCTCTTGAGAGGGCCCACAGTACAGCTCTAGACAAAGGAACATGATCAATTTAAACAATTGATAAAAATCCAAGACAGGGAGCGATCCAAGTTAACACTGGCATGGTGGTGTTGTATTAGAGAAAAATCTAGGCTGCACTGTGTACAGGAACCTAGCAAAGTGCCTTTGTAATGACCTCAAATACAGCACACTAAGCACCTGCTGTGGATTGTAGCTGTAACCTTTACATAAATAAGACAGTCTTCCCACTCAGGAATGACTCCCAGGTGGTCCTGGCACAGCCTGGTCACATCTGTGGGATCATAGAAAGCTGGGGTGAGGGCTCTCCACGCTGGCACTGTGCCACCTGACCTTGCTCAAAGCTTTGCACAAATAAGGAATTTAAAAAATCTTCCTAGATATGACAAATGAGATGTTGAACTTTAAAATATGATGCTGCCCAGGGTGGTTTCATCTCCATAGCCTTACACATTTTTCTTTCCTAAATATGTTTTTTGGATTAAATAATTTTCAATTCACTGTCTGGAATTCTAAGTAAGAATTTGATCTTATCAGTGGCAATCTACATACAGTATGTTATTTAATTTATTCTTAAGGATTTCATGGGTAGAATATCACCTATCTGTCTTTATCTGACAGAAATTTAAACAGATTCTTAGAAAAAGATCTACTATAGATGAAATACTATACGAATTACTTCACATGAGAAGACTTTTATTGAGAAAGCAGCTGTATTAAATAAGAGTTTACTAGGTAACCTCCATAAAGAAGAGCAAAGGAAAGTTGTATGTGGAAGAGAAACAATGTGAAGTGGGAGGCAAGGAAAAAGAAAGAAATGAGCAAAGTGTTGAGAAGGCCAATGATTCTGGAACATATGCTAAATGGAAAAGTAGCTTCCAAAATAAAAGAGGCTGAGTTATAAAAGGACCTACATAGAAGTCAATGCAGTTTAGAGTGTGATATCATGCTTGAGGTGTGGTATCTGGATCTGACCTCTCATGATGTCATCTCTGAAGTGTGATCCTAATTGTGATTCAATTAGTCTTATCAATAAAAACCAAGAGTCAAATATAGAGGTAATAAACTGAAAGATCAAAGAAGAAAAGGAGCAGCCACTAATGACTTCTTACCTCTCAGGATCCTGAGACAGAAAGGGGGTGAGATCCTGTCTCCACCCACCTTATATTCCTATCTCCACCTCCCTAGTGTTGGGATTAAAGATGTGAGCCTCCCAAGTACTGGAATCAAGGGTATGAGCCTCCCAAGTGCTGGGATTAAAGATGTGCACCACCACTGCCTGGCCTCTATGGTTAACTAATGGCTAACTACCCTCTGATCTCCAGGCAAGCTTTATTTGTCAGAACACAACAAAATATCATATAACCTTTCCCCCTTTTTTGTCAAAAATACAGTAAGTATAATAACTATAGGCAAGAATTATATTAACAATGTCTAGTCCATTTGCAATTGACAAATTCAGAGAAAATACTCCATTATCTATCCCATCTTGGTGAGTTCAAAGTGTTGTACCTAATTTACTTTCTATCCTAACTTTCATTGCCACATTTCTGTAACCCCTTTTCTTTTTTACAACAAGATCCCTGAATCTAATCTCCTTTGTTCAGCTTTTTTCTCAACCATCACCAATAACATCTTGTACCCAACCCCTCTTAAATGATAATAAATATCAATGACTCCTCTTTTGGGCAGGTGGGCCTAATTCTCTAGACTACTTCCTGTTGATTGGGGGCAATGGCAATCTTTGGGAGACCCTGAGAAAATTCAGGTTTATGGTCAATTCCTGACTGGATATTTCTGTGAGGCTAGATTATCTCAGCCAGCAGCCTTGAACTCGTTCTGGATGTAGAACTCAGAGGAAACTGCAACAGAAGAACTCTGAAATGTTGGATCATCCGGGCCATCCACTCCCATCAGATATTTTTCAGGGGGGGTCTTCCTTGATCAAATCTGATTTTTCTTAACCCAGAATGAATCCAGAGCTTCTCATTTCCTGTGGAAATAAAAGCAGAACCTCTTTCCCAAAGTAACATATTTTTTGACTTAAATTTTGAAGTAAAGATATTTTTTAAATACATAGGTTGGTTTAATTTAGTAGCTTTCACAATCAAATGTCTCTCAGCAGTTATCATTTGCCCATTAACAGTCAAGAAATGCAAAGACAACACAATAAAAAATATAGAGTCTAGACTCTTTGTATATTTTTCATCTTTACATAGGTTATCATATTTTTATTGCTATATTCCATTATTAAGGACTTTACCATTATTTTAAAATCACTTTTTAAAATCTATGAATTTTTCTACCCTTCATCTTCTTTCTCCCAAGCCTATGCATATTTTTTAAACATACTGTAAGCAGTTTAGAGGCTTTTTTTCTTTATTGCACAACTCTATCTTTTTCTGACCACATGAGCCTTCAAAATGCTAAGCAGCATGGATAGGACCTCTACCTCTACCCTGATGGCTGGCTCTGCCCTGCTTGGTTCCCTAAGAGCCCAGCTTCATGGCAAAGGCATTGCCAAGAGCCATATTCACCTCCCCAACTCTGGGGAACTTCTGGGTCCATGCTGCCATTGAGCAGCACGCTATCCACTGCGCATGAACCCAATTTAAGTGTTTGGTAGCAGGGCCTCTTAAAAGAGCTGTGCAATTTTGCCACAGGCACTGAGCTAGAAAGCCATCTTGTAAAGGAGCCATGCCTCTGCACATCACCAACAAACAGAGCCTACCAGAGAAAAGGCAGCTACCAAGAAGCTGGCTTGACTTCATTCGTGTGTGTCTAGAATCCTTCTTTAAGCTTTTTCAGGTTTTATGTGGAAATTTCAGCTGCACATTAGAATGCCATATGAAGCGTGATCTTAATTAGTCTTATCAATAAAAACCAGGAGTCAAATATCAGGGTAATAACCTGAAAGATCAAAGAAACAAAGAAGCAGCTACTAGTGACTTCTTAACTCTCTGGATCCTCAGACTGAAAGGGCCTCATCCTGTCTCTACCTCCCAATTGTGTTGGAATTAAAGGTGTGAGCCACCATAGCCTGGCGTCTATGGTTAATTGGTAGCTAACTCCACCCTGTGAACTCTAGGCAAGCTTTATTTGTCAGAACACAAACAAAATATCACACAACATATCACAAAGAATTTACTTAACACTTCTCAATGCCATTTTTCACAGCATTTTGTGAAGACAACACAATATTCTGTTTATCAGGCTGTAGCAACAGGGAAATTTCATATATAACACATACTAATATTGAAACTTCAACTAGACACAAAAATGCATGCAAAATATAAAATACTAAATTAATTTACGAGGTTGCCACAAGCAGATTTGGAAAACATTTCTGAACACTGACAATTATCCTACCTGTGTTGTGAAGTATCCTCCAAAGTGAAGTAAAGGACATGTGGGGATGAGGGGTTCAGGAAGACAGTTCCTTGAAAAGTAACTGTCAGACTGGAGGTATCCATGCTGTTCGCGTATCTCTACCACCATAAGCCCAGAGGGAAAATGCAGGTGAGTCAGTCACTGCTGTGGACTTCAAATCCACACAAAGGTTTATACCTTTAAGCCATATGAATTTAGTATTAGAACAAACATTTTCAACTAAGATGAACTTGACACAGTAACAGAGCCTGTCACACCTGCCTATTTCTACCAGCCTGGTGTGTGTGTGTTGTGGGGTGGTCTGGATGAGGAGAGAGGAACTGACTCCCTATTTAATACACAGAGAACTGATAATAGAACAAATGTCATTAAAGTTGTATACCATATATACACATGTACATAGAACTGCAGAAGTCAAAACTGGCATAGTCAAATCATGGAGACTTCTTGAGCCTTTTAATATTTTAGAGCCACACAGTAGGAGACTTTAATCTGAGAGCCCCTCTTTAGGTTAAAAAGAAAATGCCTATCTAGTCATGTGGTTATTAAACAACTCTTTCTATTTATGTCTATTTTAGTTCTTTCATTAATAAGAATATGTATGTGTTCCTAGTTCAAACAGGAAAAAACATTTATTATATGAAAATATCCTGTATGTTGTCTCTGTCTTCCATACTAGACAAATATGACTTTCATGTGCATCTAATCAAATATTATCTTTTTATATCTGTCATTTCTATAGTTTATTTCTATTTGGTGATATTTAAAACCAAATGAACATAAAGGTCTTATAGCTTGCTCAGCTTCAAACCTTTCATGGATTCCTCTGGAAGTTAGGGAAACATCAATTACCATGAGTTTTGAGGCCTTGTTGTTATCCACCTGTCTCCATCTTTGGCATTATCACACTCAGTGAGTACACCCATTTTCTTCTTTCTTCTTGACACCGTGCTGTTTAGACTCAGGCTGTTCACTCTCTCAACTTTCTGTCTCTAGTGTTTTTTCTATATCTTTCCATGGCAGGCTCCTTATTCTTCAGAGTTCAGGTCAAAGGTTAGCTCCTTACATCAACCTTCCATTCTTTTTCCGTCCATAGTTTTAGTAGACAGCTTTGGGGAAAAGCTTGTGTTCTGTCTCTCATGACTTCTGTCATGTGACATTTTCAATGTGAGGATTCTTGTAAAATTATTATTTTGATTAAAAGAACCATTGTTTGTATTAATTTATGGTTCTCCTTATCTTTTAAGAGATTTGGCTTTTTGCTTTTTCTTTCCTTCCTTCCTTCCTTCCTTCCTTCCTTCCTTCCTTCCTTCCTTCCTGTCTGTCTCTTGGTCTGTCTTCTTTTTCTTAGATAGGGTCTCAGTATGTACCTCTGACTAGACTAGAAATCATGGATATCCATGTGTCTCTGCCTCACAAATGCTGAGATTAAGTGTGTGAGAAAATGTAGGAATATGAACACCTAAATAGAAAATTATATTTAAAGGTATTAAAGTTTCTAAATCACCAAACATGCCACTAATTAGTTAACGAGCAGACACATTGATCTTCACATATTAATACTTAGTACTGTCTACATTCATGCACTGTACTTAGCATGTGGAAGAATAAACAATAGTGGTGTCACATATAAGTTATATAAGAGAAAGCATGTAATTATGTGATGATACATCATTACATGATTAATACATATATCTTGGTATAATATTTTATGAACATATGAAAGAAACAAGAAAAAAATTAAAGATTAAAGAATTGAGGGAAGAAAGGAGAGAAGGAAGAGAGCAAGGAAAAAGGAAGGAGTAAGAGAGAGAAAAAGAGGGAGACCTCATATAGATTCATTTTGAGTTGTTTTGTGGGAAACTTATCTCAAACAGAAGTCCATGAACAAAACCTCAGCAGATGTTAAAACTGAGACAAATTACAGAAACTAAAATTTTAATGACTGAGGTCAGTGAAATATAAGCGTCCACAATTACATCATTTAAAAAATTTAAAGTGGTTATAAGAAGAATACTGGTAGTTTCCAAGAATTATTGCCTTTGGATCATACAAAGAGGGTTCAGGAATGTATCCAGTTAAAAAATAAACAATTAATCTGTTGCTAAAAATTTGCACATTGTTGGTAGGGGAGATATTGAGTGAAAACTCAGAGAATTGCAGGCAAATCTATTTTGATGAAGGAAATGTCTGTTTATAAAGTAGGGGAGATGGGTTAATAAGTCTTCACACTGCTACACACATGTGAAAACCCAAGTTAGATGCTCCAGAATCCAAAAATCTGGGTAAAATAGCATGCATTCCCAGTGTTCCTACAGTGAGACGAGAGACAGACACAAATGCAGCCCTGGAAGCTTTCAGAGGAGCTACTCTGTGCTGGAGGGGAAACACACACACACACACACACATACACACACACGCACGCACGCACACACACACACACACACATGCGCGCGCACACACACATCTGTGCTGGAGGGGAAACACACACACACATCTGTGCTGGAGGGGAAACACACACACACACACACACATGCACACACACACATACACACACACACACACGCACACGCACACACACACACACACACACACACACACACACACACACACACTGCTGCCCTGGTTAGTTTTCTGTCATCTTGACACGAACTAGAGACATTTGGGAAGTGGGACTCTCAATTGAGAAAATGCTTCTCTAAGTTTGTAGGGCATTTTCATAATTAGTGATTGATGTGGGAGGACCCAGCCTATTGAGGGTGGTACCATCCCTGGGCAGGGCTTCATATAGGATGTAACAGAACTCTGCCTGGGCAAGCCATGCAGGGCAAGCCAGTTAGGAGCAAACTTCCATGGCCTCTGAGTTCCTGATTTGATTTCCCTGGATGACTGACTACAAGATGAAATAAAGCCCATTTTCCTCCTGGTTGCTGTTGGTCATGGCGCTTTATCACATCAATAGAGAAGCTAATTAAGATAGACTCTGTCTCGAAGTTGATGGAAAGTACTGACATCCAAGGTTGTATAACTTCCATACCTGTGCCACGATGGGGCAAGTATTCACACAAGAGTGAGTGTACCACCTCTCCCTCTGTCTCCCATCTCTGTCTCTGTCATTGTCTCTGCCTCACTCTTTCACACACAGGGTTGGGATTAAAACTGAAACAAACAAACAAACAAACATAAGAATTAGAATAGAGAACATCTAAAAACTAAGACTACTGGAGCAGTTGCCAAGGGAGAGGGACCCCAGATATTCTTGTGGCTCCAACCAGATCATTGTTATAAAGTGAACTCTCTGATAGTGGATTCCTCATGAGCATAGTTTACCTTGCTCCTCTTTAACAATGGGCTCTTATGTAGAGACACACTCAAAATTCAGATCTGAGGAACATTCATAATAAAGAATGCTACAGTGTGAGGAAGCATGCATATGATTTGAAGAAAATCAGCCAGACAAAAATACAGACATTGTAATTCCAAAGCTGAAATCTGATGACATTATGGAACCAGTGTCAGTATCGGTGATCATGGAACATTAGTTCTTTACATTCCTTCAGGGCTTCATTGGCTTCTTTACCTAAAATTACTTGGGGAGATTCCAGAAGTCACAGTTGCTGTATGTAAAATTTGTCATTTCTTGTTGCTTGATTAATTTGTACTCCTGAATTATAGGCTGCTCTCTAAAGTCTTACAGCAGGGGTATTCTGAAAATGTAATACAAGCTGAAAAGCAGGCCATATATCTTCTGTTAATTCCTCAGAAAGCTTCAGTATTAAGGTTCATTTTTGTGAATAAAACATCATTCAATATATAATTGTCAAAACATAATGCCACATAGAAGGTGCATCATAAAGTATAAGCTGTTAGATGTATAAATTACGATCATAGAAGAATTATTAAGATATACTGGACATTACAAACAATATTTTAAAAATATAGACACCACTTAAAACATAGATAAGCATCAAAGTAAATTGTTTATAAGACTGAATATTGTGCCATTCCAACAGTACTGCTAGAAAATAGAACCTCCCTAAAAATTCCAAATCCTATTATTAAAATATTGGTCTTTATGGCCAAGATGGAAAACACAAGTTGAAGAATGACTGAATGATGTGGAATTAAATGAGAAATAATAACACAAAATAGGTAATATATTTATTTTATGTCAATAAGAAATGAATTCACTATCCACTCATAATTTAGTTTCTTTTGTTTAAAAGAATTCCATGATAATGTTATTTTAATTTCTTAAATAGAAATAGACTGGGTATTTTAAAGTGCAGTTATCACTTTTCAAAGTGTTGTGTGCTGTGGGATGTTCTGTATGGCAAATGTGTTGCTCTGATTGGTCAATAAATAAAACACTGATTGGCCAGTGGCTAGGCAGGAAGTATAGGTGGGACTAACAGAGAGGAGAATAAAGCTGGGAAGTAGAAGGCTGAGAGAGAGACACTGCCAGCCGCCACGATGACAAACAGCATGTGAAGATGCTGGTAAGCCACGAGCCACATGGCAAGGTATAGATTTATGGAAATGGATTAATTTAAGCTATAAGAACAATTAGCAAGAAGCCTGCCACGGCCATACAGTTTGTAACCAATATAAGTCTCTGTGTTTACTTGGTTGAGTTTGAGCGGCTGTGGGACTGGCAGGTGAGAGAGATTTGTCCTGACTGTGGGCCAGGCAGGAAAACTCTAGCTATAGTCATGGTTTATTCTGGTCCATGAAGGTGTACAAGAGTTTCAAGAAAGGACATCAAATTATCTTCATTGTTTTATATCTTAGGCTTCATCACTATGCAAGAAACGCCAATCATATATGCATCTGTGCCTTCAATTCTATATCCAGAGTTAGTCATAACTAAAGGGGAGTGAAGACAACTGAAAAGAAAAAGAGCTTTCCAAGTATTTGTGAATCAAAATACATATTCATAATGGGACATTACCTAACATGCTTTTTTGTGGGGGCGGGGCAACTATGCAATGTTGAGAATGTTCAAGCCTATATTCCTCATACTCTGCTGTCTGCCATTTATGGCAGAACACAGCAGGATAGTCAGAGGAGGCTCTTGAATATTTTCTCTGTTTGAATGTTTAAGCACATTGAATGTAAGAATGCAATTTGGGGATATAAATGTCTGAGACATAAGGCAGCTGCAGACTGCTCACGAAGAACATTTATCAACATATTTAATCTACAATTCATTTCACATCTTGTGTATAGAGCATCGTGTCTATTACATAGCATTTAGAACAAACTATACTTGAAGCACATCACACTTTCTTAAATAAGCCACATGGCATATATCCCATGAATTTTAAGTTTCTATTTGAGATACTAAAATAATTTTAAAGAAATAAAAGTGTTTTAAGAGTATTGAACTAAATAAGCCTACTTTTCCACTGAATGTCTTGGGGATTCTCTTGATTTGAAATGTAATTACAGCAATCTGTGCATGCAGGGAGAAGCATTTCAATGAAGCTGTGTAACTCAATTCTGTACTTGCTGTACTTGGGTACTAGTTACAAGAAGTCAGAAAATAACACCTGAAACCACAGTGCAAAAGCCCTGGCTGCCCTGCTTCCTAAATGCATTTCCTCTCTGAGCCTCATCTTCCTCCTTATTCCTGAATGGGGAAATATGATCTCTGCCCATCCCCAAAGCTCTGGGTGTCTTATATTATGTAGCATGCAATTAAGCTTTGAGCCAATAACATGAATGCATTTTATAATTCAAGTTGCTGGTTTCCAGGTTGTAGCTGTCCAGTGGGCAGGGAACATGAACTGCTCCAATACCTTTGCATTGTAAATAATCATTTTCCTAAATCTAACTAAATGCATCTATTATTAAAAAAAAACATGCAGATAGCCTCAAAGTTGAATAAAAACTTGAAAATGATTATTACTGTTGTTCTCTATCCTTCTTTCCCCACACCCACAAGATTAGTAAATTATAGTTCACAATTCTTGATATATTTAGAAAGAATACCTGAAATGTAACATCTAATACAAAGCTGAACACCATATTATGAGTTCATAAATAGGTTAAGGAAACAAAGGTAGCTTCGTTTCTACTGCTTCATTTACCTTTCTGTTTGTAGGTGTAGGAAGCTTGGTAGAAAAGGTATATTTGATAGAGCAATTTCTATAAACATGCAATACAAGTCTGAATTCAGAGTTAATTATTAATATTTTGAAAATTAAAATAGCATTGTTGAACTGACTTGGTAAGCTGAAAAGTTACAGGTCACCAAAGTTAGAGCATTTATTAACTATTTCAACATAAATTTGGAGAAAACTTTACTTTGAGATTGTTATATTTGTGTGAGGAAATTAAAAATCAGACTTGAATGCAATGGTTTTTCAGAATGGCAAATGAATCTTCAAGGAATGTGTAGCCCATGCTGGTCTGGAAGTCCAACCCATACCCTTCTGCCCTCAGCCTCTTCAGTTGAGATTATATTATGTGCCACTACACCCGGGAAAATCCTATGTTTCTTTCCATTACTTTGCTAGTATGGATTGTCCTCATACTTTTAACTTGAATTTTATCTAATTTTAAATCTCTGCTAAGGTTGATAACGACAACTGGCAATTTTCTAAAATGTCTGCTGATGCATTCTCTGAAGCAAAAGTTTCAGTACGTTAATATTTTAACTTTTACAGTTCATTATCACCATTTTAAAGAAATAATGCACAAAGGCAATAGTGACAGTCTCATGGACTTCCCTTCGTTTCCAGAGATTTGGGTAGTTTTTTTATTCTTAATGTTTCAGTGGCTACCCTACACTTTCTTCTTTTTATTTGAAACTGGTTTAGAAAGATGAGGCAGAGTTCTTAACTGCCACCCATTTGTCATTTTCCACATGACCCTTTTCTTAAGTACCATAACTTCCTGCATTGTGAAAAGCAGTCACATGTTGGAAAGGTAACAGATATCTCAAGGATTTACATAGAGACTGAATTGCTGGAACAGTGGTGGTACTGATGTTATCAGCTCAAAATAAATTTAGGAATAGCTGATAGCTGTTGAGTCTAAATGTGATGTCCTAGGCATCTTGAGAAATTCTGTCACAAACCTGGAAGCCTAGAAGCTCTTTTTAAAGAAGTGTGAGGGAGGGAGGGATGAACAAATTCTAAGCTTCCAAGCAAACAAAAGATGTAAACTAATAATTAACTCATTATTTTAGGGTATTTTAGAACATGCAATGGAAATATAAAATATATTTCCCCTCTATTTATTTCTAGGATTCTCTTACTAACATTAATTAAACTCATAATTTCTTATGAGTTAAAAACATAGATATATTAATATCACATGTATATTGATGCTATGATGAAGTAGAAGAAAATGGTCAGCAATAATAACAAGAAATAGTGTGGGAGAGATATGAGACAGGAGAACAGTGGTTATGGTGGGGTATACTCAAAGCAAATTATAGACTTGCATGAACATGTTCTTATGTAACCCTGTATAATTTTTTTAAAATATACTGTAAATGAAAAAAGAATGGAACTAAACAATGAAGTTTTATTCCTGTATAGAAGATAGCTAGCTTTTGATTATGTTAAATGAAGTGTTTCTTGTTCAACGAGTACCATTGTTGTAAACTTGAGATACTGTTTTCCATATATCTTAACCTCAGAGTTTTCCTGATCATGTGGTGTTCTTATAAGGATGCTCAGGGATCAATTGTAGTAACTTCACTTCAAATGTATGAGCTGGTTAAGTGGCAAATCTTTCAGTACTGAGTATCACAGCTCACATCAGCAATTCCCTGGAATCTGCTCCTACTCATCCACGTTTGAATAGAGAAGCTGTAGAACTGAAATTTTAAAATTGCCATCCTGAGTGCTGACAAGAAGGCTCAGTGGATAAAGAGACTTCATACCTGAAAGCCTGAGCTTGATTCCCAGAGTGCATGGTGGAAAGAGCACACCAGCCCTTACAAGCTGTTCCCTGACCTTTGCAGTTACAGCATGCCACGTAGGAGTATCACATGCACAAGCACACATGCACAGACAGACAGGCACACACACACAGACAAGTGCATACAGACAGACACACACAAACAGACACAATTAAATAAAAGCAAATAGAACAAAATTGTATTATGCACCTACAAAATATGAAGCTTATTTTTATATGTGAACAGGACTATATCATAATAACTTTACAAATAATTTACTCCCAAAGCTGAAAAAACGCCACTTTTGATTTTCACCCTCTTCCTGACATTGTTGTTCACATTTATACTAACAATATCGTTGTTTTTGTTATTATTGTTTTGCTTTCTAAAGTACCCTGGGAAATAAAAGAATAAGATCTATTTATTTTTGCACCAAAAGTACATATATTTTGATAAAGACAAAAAGCAGTTAATGCTGGGACCTGGAGAGTTGGCTGGCTGTGTGTTGACTTTGTAAACTAAGGTGAAGTTAACATTTCAATTTACAATCCACCAGCCTTACCTTTGTCTTTTTCCTTTTTATCTTCATTGTGGATCTTAAAACTATTTACCTTAGAAAATTGCTTAAAAACTAAATTAGGCCGGGCGGTGGTGGCGCACGCCTTTAATCCCAGCACTTGGGAGGCAGAGGCAGGTGGATCTCTGTGAGTTCGAGGCCAGCCTGGGCTATAGAGTGAGTTTTAGGAAAGGCGCAAAGCTACACAGAGAAACCCTGTCTCAAAAAAAAAACAAAAAACAAACAAACAAACAAAAAACTAAATTAGTCTTGTAAATATATTCTACAAATGGAAACTTAACTGTATTCGTTTATGTACCTACATAGAACCCTGAAATGGCATTGCAACTGTTACCCAAGAATACAGCCAACAATTCCTGGTTGCTAGCATGAGTTGAAAGAAAAAAAAAATTAGCCCTAAATCTTTTGATTGAAGGGTTTGTTGAAGAAAGTTGCTTTCTGAACATTTGACCAGAGAATATGTAGCAATGTTGTTTCCTAAGCCAGCATGCTTACAGGACACCAGGTATCTGAAAGTTTTACAGCATTCTCTTTGTCAATGTTAGGCTTTGTTTTGGATGATAAAATCAATTGATTTTTTTGTTTGTTTGTTTGTTTTTTCAAGACAGAGTTTCTCTGTGTAACAGTCCTGACTGTCCTGGAACTCACTCTGTAGACCAAGCTGGCCTAGAACTCACAGAGATCCATCTACTTCTACCTCTCGAGTGCTGGGATCAGTTGTTATTTTTATATAGTCAAAGTCAAACGTCAACTAAAGATGCCTCTTCCTATCCAATTACTCAATTACATGTAAATCCTCAAAATTTTAATAAATGATTTATATATTAATTTAGAAACACAAGAGTACTGTGAACTTCCCTCCAGTCTTCAAAATACAATAAAAGATTTTACCACATTGAAACTTCATCTCCCAAGACTCTCAACCAATTTTAATTTAAAAAATCTAGGTATCTGGCCAGGCAGTGGTGGTGCATGCCTTTATTTCTTTTTTTATTTTATTTTATTTTTTTCTTCATCTCTGACTCTTTTTTTTTTTAAGTTTTTTAATTTTTATTTTGCAATACAATTCAGTTCTACATATCAGCCACGGATTCCCTTGTTCTCCCCCCTCCCGCCCCCCTCACCTTTCCCCCAGCCCAACCCCCATTCCCACCTCCTCCAGGGCAAAGCCTCCCCTGAGGACTGAGATCAACCAGGTAGACTCAGTCCAGGTAGGTCCAGTCCCCTCCTCCCAGGCCAAGCCAAGCGATCCTGCATAGGCCCCAGGTTTCAAACAGCCAACTCATGCAATGAGCACAGGACCAGGTCCCACTGCCTGGATGCCTCCCAAACAGATCAAGCCAATCATCTGTCTCACCCATTCAGAGGGCCTGATCCAGTTGGTGACCCCTCAGCCATTGGTTCATAGTTCATGTGTTTCCATTCGTTTGGCTATTTTCCCTGTGCTTTATCCAACCTTGGTCTCAACAATTCTTGTTTATATAAACCCTCCTCATTCTCGCTAATTGGACTCCCAGAGCTCCACCTGGGGCCTAGTCATGGATCTCTGCATCCAGATCCCTCAGTAGTTGGATGAGGTTTCTAGCACGACAATTAGGGTGTTTGGCCATCCCATCACCAGAGTAGGTCAGTTCAGGCTGTATCTCGACCATTGCCAGCAGTCTGTTGTGGGATATCTTTGTGGATTTCTGTGGGCCTCTCTAGCACTTTGCTCTTCCTATTCTCATGTGGTCTTCATTTACCATGGTCTCCTATTCCTTGTTCTCCCTCTCTGTTGTTGATCTAGCTGGGATCTCCAGCTCCCCCAAGCTCTCTTTCCCTCGACCCTCGCCCTTCATTACCCCCACTCATGTCCAGGTTGTTCATGTAGATCTCATTCCATTTCTCTGTCATTGGGCGATCCCCATGTCTTTCTTGGGGTCCTGTTTTCCAGGTAGCCTCCCTGGTGATATGAGTAGCAGTCCAGTCATCCTTGTTCCACATCTAGTATCCTCCTATGAGTGAGTACAAACCATGTTTGTCTTTCTGAGTCTGGGTTACCTCACTCAGGATGATTGTTTCTAGATCCATCCATTTGTCTGCAAACCTCATGATGTCATTGTTTTTCTCTGCTGAGTAGTACTCTCCTCCACTGCTGGTGGGAATGCAAGCTTGTACAACCACTTTGGAAATCAATATGGCGCTTTCTTAGAAAATTGGGAATCAATCTCCCCCAAGATCCACCTATACCACTCTTGGGCATATACCCAAGGAATGCTCAACCACACCACAAGATCACTTGTTCAGCTATATTCATATCAGCATTGTTTGTAATAGCCAGAACATGGAAACAACCTAGATGCCCTTCAACTGAAGAACGGATAAACAAAATGTGGTACATATACACAATGGTGCATGCCTTTAGTCGCAGTACTCAGGAGGCAGAGGCAGGCGGATCTCTGTGAGTTCGAGGCCAACCTAGTTATCTGAGTGTGTGATTCATTCTATAGACATATCTTTATAAACATGAGGGTTAAATAAAGAGAATGTGTTCTATATTTTGAATATGTTTTTCCATAATAGAATTTAACAAATTGTGTAGTGTGTAAAATAATCTTATAATATAATCTTCAATATCCTAACATTTAGACATGTCATCCCAAGTGTTATATCTACTTTAAGGCCTGAATTTCAAGGATCCTGTGCACTGGGAAACTGCCAGATTTCCACCTCTGTTTGCTCTGTACAGACAGAATCTGTCCATACAACCTGCGTAGTCCAGCTCTTCAGCTATTAGGAGCTGTTCTCACACTGTCTCCTACCTGTAGCTAGAGTTTTTCTGCCTGGCCCATGGTCAGGGCAAATCTCTGTCACCCGCCAGTCCCACAGCCACTCAGACCCGACCAAGTAAGCACAGAGACTTATATTGGTTACAAACTGTATGGCTGTGGCAGGCTTCTTGCTAACTGTTCTTACAGCTTAAATTAATCCATTTCTATTAATCTATACCTTGCCACATGGCTCGTGGCTTACCGGGATCTTCACATGCGGCTTGTCATGGTGGCGGCTGGCAGTGTCTCTCCCACCCAGCTTCCTGTTCTCTCAATTCTCCTCTCTGTTAGTCCCGCCTATACTTCCTGCCTGGCCACTGGCCAATCAGTGATTTATTTATTGACCAATCAGCAACACACTTGACATACAGACCATCCCACAGCACCTACTGGCTAACACAGAAGTCTCACACGTGTCTACCTGGCGGGGAGGTCGGCAGTACCACCTGCTCTTGCCCTGGTTAACTTTTTTCCTAACTCTTCCCTCCCCCTTGTAAAAAAAAAAAAAATGAAACACAAGCTTTTTTTCCCCCTAATTCTGACTACTACAACTCACAACTTCTCAAAATTGTTCACAGCATAAATTTTAGCATTTTGTAAGTTGGTTCTAAACTTCAATGAAAACATCCAACTGTTCTTCCTTTGCACAAATGCATTTAGGAGCTTCAGACAAACAGCAAGGATGATTCACAAAGAAATTTGAAGGCCTATCTCTCCATGGAAAAAATATTCTCCACTAAAAATCCCAGTTTGCTTCCAGATGTTCTCATCCACTTAGGGGTCACAGAAATTAGCATATTTTCAAGTTAGAGTTAAAACCTCTAAAAAATGGTTTTTGTTAATCAAACATCTATGGAACATTTGTTCAGACTGAATAGTCTCACTATGTTAGCTTACTATGATAGAAAACAGTAAGTAAAGTAATTCTATAAAATAATGAATTTAAACTAAATGTTTCATTTTTATTTGTGAAGGAGGCATTGGAACAATTAGGCTTAAAATACTTAAATAAAATTTTACTTAATTTTATATTAAACTACTTACATGAATTAAATATTTTAGAAGGATATATCAACATCTTCAACTATAATAATAAGATTTTCATATTTTTATAATCTCATTTCTAAACTATATTCCACATTTCAATCATACTCAAGTACAACAAGAGTTAGTAAAATAATGTTCCACATGACTTTATAGTCAATATTTAATATAGTTAGGTCAGTATATTGAGTATCAGTATTTAGGCTCTGTTGTCTAGAATTCTATACACAGACTAGGTTGGCTTTGAACTCTCAGAGTTCTACTTTCCTCACCTCCCCATGTTAACGTTAAAGACATACACCACTATACCCAAATGAGAAGTACAATATTCTAAATTATGCCAGTGTACCTTTCTGCCTTTATGACTCTTGTTTCATTATGTGTTAGTGTTGGATATAATTTAAAGATTGTGTTAATCCTTGAATGGTGTAATTTGTTAATAAAATTGAAGGAATATTCGGTTTGTACTATGAAATGACTAGAATTCCTAAATCATTTACTGAGATCTCATAAAATTAACTTGTATGTACTTTGATGATGATAAAATATCTTAAAAGAGAGTTTTTTATATTGAATATCTATTGTGTGGAATTTAATCTTGCCAGCAGATGGCAGAAATTTTCAGAATTAAAATAATTTTTGTTAAGCTATATGAACAAGGGATTCTTTTTGTTTTATTTTGTGTATTTGTGTATGTGTGTGTATATTTGAACATTGGTCATTTTGGGTGTTTTCTGTTATTTGCAAATTTAATAAAAACAAAAGTGTCCAACTGTTCTTTTATTAATTTTTCATATATGATTTTTTTCTATAGTTGCTTTAAAAAAATCAGCCCCTCAGCAAAGTGATAAAAGCAGGGAAGTATAATTTTAAACTCAAGCGTCAAGTCAATGTGTTTTAACTAGCTAGTTGTAGTAATTATACTGTAGGTGCAATTTTCTGCCCTGAGTTCTTCAACCAGTTTGCTTCATTGTCTTGCTACTTCATAATCTCACTTCACATTTTATTGTCATATAAATGTGAGAGGCAGCAGGGTTCTCCCAGCTATCTGTACCTCTCCCCCAGCCTGGGATATCCACTCAAGTACAGCTTGACCTTGACTGTGTGACAGATAAAAATTCAGAAAAAAAAAGAGTTAAGCAAAGTTACGAAGCTTGTTAACTGGAGATAAAGGATAATGCACACTTCATGTTGAAGTGTAGGTAGAACAGTACTGAATAGACTGCATCAACAATTTGTAAAAAAAACAAAATTGCTGGGGATGTCTTTCTGTATGCTGTGAATGGGTGTTGCTCTGATTTGGTTGATAAAGAAAATGCTGATTGGGCAGTAGCCAGGCAGGAAGTATAGTATAATAGAGGTGGGATGAGCAGAGAGGAGGATGCTGGGAACAAGAAGGTTGAGTCAAGAGACTCATCCTGCCATCCAGGGAGCAGCATGTAAAGGCACAAGGTAAAGCCACGGAACACATGGCAACATATAGATTAACAGAAACGAGCTGAGTTTAAGTGTAAGAGCTAGTCAGTGGTAGGCCTGAGCTAATGGCTAAGCAGTTTTAATTATTTTATAAGCAGCTGCAGGGTCCTTGGGACCAGGCAGAAACACAGAAAAACTTCAGCCACACAAAATTGCTGTTTGTTTCTTACAATGACATGTGATTCTGTGAAGTCCTTTTTAAGAGCAAAGACAAGTAATGTCTTTCTCCTCCTCTTCTGCTTCCACTTCCTCTCCTACTCTTCATCCTCCTTTTTCCTTCTTTTTCATGTGTTTGGGGTTTGTGTTGGGTCAAGGAAGAGGCATGACATGTATTTGGAATCTGAATACAACTTTAGGGAGTAGTGTTTTCTCTATTTTCTTTCTCTCTCTTTCTACCACTGCCCTCTCTATCTCTCTACCTCTTTGTCTGACTGTCTGTTTCTCTGTCTCTGTCTCTTTGCCTCTCCCTCTCTCTCCCTCTCTCTCTCTCCCTCTCTCTCTCTCTCTCCCTCTCTCTCTCTCTCTCTCTCTCTCTCTCTCTCTCTCTCTCTCTCTCTCTCCCTCCCTCCCTCCTATGGAGGATTCAGAGATTAAACACAGGTTGGATCTGTGAATTGAATTCAGGTTTTCAGGATTTTACAGCAATTGTTTTTACCTGCTGACTTTTCTCAGTGGACCAATCCTTTCATGTTTTAAGGTACATTGTTGGAAGGATATATATACAGCAAGGTTTAAATACTAAGCAAATATTAAAGATTAAGTAAAAAATATGAGCTGATTTACTTATTTTCTTTTCCTGAATACTTTTCTTTTGTAAATGAAATTATAAAGTGCTTTCATCAAGTACAAGATGTGGATTTAGGGATGAGAAAGGAGCACCAAGATGACAAACTCGAGGTCACACACATTGTGTCCCAAGGAAGCAGAGCTTATTTGACCATGTCTGAGGTGTGTCTAGACAGGTGCTATCTCGGTAGACAATTTGAGCTTTATCAGCTGTGATAAAGTTGATCTCAGTCAGCAAAAAATACAAACGAGAGATCCTCTTGTAAGGCTTCTTTCCTTCTCATCTCTAAAGTCCTTAAAGTTTTCTTGTCTTTCTACCCTGCCTCAGAAGGGCGAGCATTGCTAGTCACTTTACCAAAGAAAGCAGGGGTGGGGCACAGATTAAATTGCCCAGTTGGTCAGGTTTGATAATAGGTCAGGTGTGACTCTCACACAAGTGCTTTCTTGACATATTTGCAAACATGTTTAGACCACTTCACTTTTTATTTTTGCAAAAAGAACATGAACTTGCTTAACTGAAATAGTGGAAAAACTGTAGGGTTATTTATTAATACACTGTGGCCTTTAGTTATAAGGACTGTGTCCCTCGGGTGACTTTCTCATATCATTCTCTGAAGCTAAAGGAAGATTGTGACAGTACTGTGTGAAATGGGAAGAGGCATGCCACTCATCTGAACCCAAGCATCATCACCCATGAGTCTTTGCACTGAGAATCTGTCTCTCTTTCTTGCTTTTTAATTTAATGTGTTTAAAGATCCAGTTGTTTTCCTCCATATTCTATTTGTATTTGTTAAAGAAAAGGCATAAAGCTGATATGGTTAGCTAGAGATAACATAGAAAAAAATTAGTTTGGGGAAAGAACTTGCTGAAAACATTTGTAGGATGTTACCAAGCAATGTTAACACATATGGGAAAGAGCCTGACACTTTACAAAGATTTACTTCTAGGAAAAAAAGTCTGTTTGCTTGCACAAATGGTCACATAGAGTGTGACAAGTGACCCATCGCACCAAGTTCAGACAAGTTGCAAAAGAAAAAGAAAAATGACAGTCTTGGTCAGTGACAGATGAAATTCACATCCATCATCCTCTATGAGGAAAATAGCTAGGTGAATGGCTGCTGGGTCTGCATTCATTAGTAGCACCCCACAAAGCAAGACTCGACGCAAAACACATAGTTTTCAATGAGTGTCCTACCACACAGTTTTACTTTTTAAATCTAATTCTTAATAAATAATATAGTGTAACACTGTGTTACATAACAAGGGTCAATACAAAGAAAATATCAATATTTGGAAAGAAATAAAAATTGAAGTAAAATTCATAATGTAATATTACCTGAGCCAGGAGAAAAACACAGTTGTATTATGAATTATATTACTATGCATTGTCTTGAAAAATAATATACAAATGTTTGAATAATCTGTACCTACTCAGAAGGTGTATGTTGATGACCTATTCTGGGGGCATTGTCAAACCTCCACCGTGGAGACTGAATTCTTTGCCTTGATGCCTATGATTTTGTTGTCTCCAAAAAAAAAAAAAAAAAATTAATGCTAACTGATTTATCCTCAAGAAACTTTTCATTTACTTACAGAAAATAATGTAATTACATTAGAATGTGCAGGCTATATATGAAAAATCCAGATTTCCAACTTCCCCTTCATTAATTTGACTTAGAAGAAAGAAAGTTCTAGGGAAATGAACAGTAAAAAGTGAATCTATGTTCTTACATTTACTAAAGTGTCAACGGAAACACTAACTCAGCGGAGGAAGTGAGGTCATTGATGGTTTCCAATAGTGACATTATCAAGGCAAATTTTCTGCAATAAATTCATCGCAATGTTTCAAGCCATGTTATTTTGTGAAGGAGTGCTAGACATTAGGGAGTGTGGAAGTATTATGAACATAGTGTTTCCCTCCTACTGTGCTGAACATTTGACCAGGTAGATGGCATTTGTTGTCAAAATGGTTGCTATAATCAGGAAGGTAATCTGAATCTCAGGTTAACCACTTAGTTTTACTTCTTCAACAGTATTTTAGGGATAAGAACATCTGTAATGAATTTAGAAGTTATTTGTGAAAGCTGGGCAAGAATTTGTTCCAGAATGATTCAAAATTGACAACAGGTACTTTTCTCCATGACCTTGCTTATCTGTGGAAATAACTTCACGTTTTGCCCAAAGGGAAAGAGAATAACTTGTTTTGTAGACCAAGGAGAGAGAAAGCATGTGCAAAGCTCTTCATCTATTTTTTTTTTGCCTTTGAGATTAATTTGAGATACCTTGGTAATTAAACAAAAATACATGCTCCAGATAAACAAATGCCTTTCTTAAAGATGAGCTACAAAACAAGGATTCCTAGTACTTCTCTTCAAATGCTATTGAAAGTCCTAGCTAGATAGAGTACTTTCTCAAGAGACAAAAGGCACCTGAATGTGAGGGAAAAGTGTAAAGTTAGCACAATTTATAGTTGGTAAAATTGTTTTTGTGGAATGAATAAATAATATTACTACTATAAGCAAATTCACCAAAGTTGCAAGAAGCAAAACCAACATTCCAAAAATTAGTATTCTTTAGGTTCAATAATATTGAACTACTCCAAAAGAAAAATGATCCCCTTTATACTAATGTTAATAAA
This sequence comes from Peromyscus eremicus, assembly GCF_949786415.1. Classification (NCBI taxonomy): domain Eukaryota; kingdom Metazoa; phylum Chordata; class Mammalia; order Rodentia; family Cricetidae; genus Peromyscus; species Peromyscus eremicus. The sequence goes on along the minus strand of NC_081418.1, from coordinate 9,509,494 downwards.
GTATTAGGGATTGCTTAGATGTCTCAGCAGTTAGAGGTGTTTGCTGCACAAATGTGGTGACCTGAATTTGATCCCTGAACTCACACAAATAAAGGCAGAAGGAGAGAGCTCACTGCACAAAGTATCCTCTGGCCATATGCATGCCATGGCATGCATACCCACACACATACCATGTACATACATACTCACAAAAACAATGGATTTAAAAATGATTTCTTCTTTTTCTAATTATGAAATAGATGAAAACTTTTCATTAACCAGAACCATAACATGTCAGCATGACTCCAGACATACAGGTAAACGGAACAGAATAGGAATCATTTAGATTTAGAAGTAAACTCTTGAATATGTGGTGAGCTAATCCCAAGAATAAACAATAAGGAAAGATTAGATTATCTTTTTAACATATTGTACTGCAACAACATGATACAACAGAACAAAGAAAACAATTAGATCCTAATTATATTATATATACATATTAACTTAAAATAGATAAAAATTTTAAATGTAAGATTCAACGTTCTATAACCCCTAGAAGAAAGCATAAGTAAAATCTATTGACATTGGCATAGGCAATAACCTAACGGTTTTGAGATTATTATATATATAACAACCACACAAGCCATTAAAGCAAAATGAGAATATGTTCTCATATCCTGTGGGCTATCTTTTCATTTGTGATTTTTTTTCTTCTAGTTAGTTTGAATGCAACTGATTGTTCTTTTTTTTATAGCTTCCTCAGATGGCAGCTTAGGTATAAAATTTCATACTTCCTAACTATGGATTTTTATTCAAGACTGCATATTAACACATTTTTTATATTGTGATATACTGACATCATAATTCTGTACTATATGAATTTGGCCAATTTTTGGTGGGCAATTCAGACTTAGGTTGTATGTACATGCCGCTATAGTAGGGTGCACAACTGAACTGTTGTGCAGGAAGGCTGGAGTAGCTCCATATTAATGAGCTCAGAATTCATCACACCATAGACAGCACAATGCCAGGTGTGCTTCCGTGTAGCTCTGGATTCCAAAACCAAGTGTCTTATTAATTTTAACATATGCAATAATCTAAGGGTTTATTATTGGGATGCACCTATCACTCTTAGTACCTAAAGTCATATGACATCATTTAAGTTGTTAGTCTCAATCTGTTTGAAGTGAACAATCTGCTATATCATCTTGGATCCATGTTTCTGTGCCACTTCTCCTTCACTCCATTTTTTTTGGTGGTAATATTCAAACAGAACACACTGTCATCCATGCTGAGATGATTGAGTGTTATCTAGTACATTCATAGTGTAATAACACTACCTCCATTCATACCCAGAACACTTCATCTTGCAAAGTTGAAGCTATTGCATTCCTATCTCTTGCCAGTTCCTGGTAACCATCATTCCAATTTCCTGGTTTTGTTTTGTTTTGTTTGTTTATTTGTTTGTTTTTGTCTAGGCAGTGGACAATGGCAATACATAGGCTATGTCATGTAATTCTACAATATTTTCATGCTTTGTTATTGCCTTATTATACTTAAGTTAATGTCCTCAAAGTTCATATTTGCCCACGGTAGCTTTTCTCCTTCTAGAAAGGCATAAAGACCACACATGATGTTAAAGACTGAGAGCTTTTTTTCTCTAATTTCAAGAATATAAAAAAAATGATTTATCTCCATTACTTGTGTTTATCATATTACTTGAAGTTCTAGACAGAGAAAATAGGGAGGAAAGAAGAAATGAAAGACATCCAAAGTGAAAAGAAATGAGGAAAACCATTTCTGTACACAGACAAATTTCCCTTGTGCAGAAAAGTCTGTAGTTCCACTAGAAACTATCCTACCAAATGAATTACTTGAGCAAAGAAGATGGATGAAAGTTTGTACACAAAAGTTGCTTGACCTTTTATATGCTGACAATTAGGAATATGAAAAATAAATTATACTTTGCAATGGCATCAACAAAAAAATACTGAGAGTTAATTTAACTGAGGAGGTGTGTTATGGGTCGCCCCATCTGGACATCACTTCGGGGAGGGTGTGAGAAGGCGCTGTATCACTGACACAGACACTGGGAGTCACGTGAGAAGCAAGCAGCAGACTTGATTTTCTAAAGAGGTGAAAGATTTGTATAAGGGAACCTGAATGCTTTTCAAAGGAATTACAGAAATCATAAATGAAATATTTTGTTGAGTGTGTGTACACATTTCTTTACTCATCTGCTTGTAGGTGGGTTTATTGTTGCATCCATGCTGTCACTACTGAAAATACTGCTGCTATTAACACATAGGTGCAATAATTCTTCAGGTCCTGACTTCATTTGTTTGATATAGAAAAATAGAAGTTAAGTTCAGAGTATAGACTCTCATAAGTAGATTGATTTCATCATACTGGGGGAGGGGTTGGGGGGGTAAACTTGTATACATGTGTTAGCATGTGTGGAGACCAGAGGATAGATTTGAGTATTATCTTTGAAAGTCTATTTTTGATAGAGCAAATCAGATTTCTCACTGACCTAGAGCTCACAAAGTATACTAGGCTATTTGACCAGTGTGCTACAGGGATTCTGCAGGGCTGGGATTACACATACAAGCACACATCATCACAAGTTTTTTCAAGTGTAGGTTTTGGGGTTTGAACTCAAGTCTGCCTGTTTGTAAAACAAGCAATTAGCAAATTAGCTGTATCTAACTCTCTTATATTTTTTGTATAGTATCTTCATTCATACTGTTTTCTACCTTGGCTATACCCCTTTGCCTTCCTTTCCCAGTGCTCAGAGGATCTGTTTCTCTTCATCCTTTATACTTAGCATTTCTTTTTCTTTTCTACAGTTGCCATTGTTATAGGTACGAGTAGTATCTCTTTATACTTATAATTTGAATTTTCCTAGTTTATTAATCATATTGATATTAGTGCTTATTAGACATTTATTTATCATCATTGAAGTGTTCACTCGAGTCTTTAACTATTTATAAATCATGTGGTTTATTTCTTCTTTGTTGAGTTTTATTAGTTTTCATGTATCTTGGATCTTAACTCTCCATAAGTTATTTGATTTACAATTATTTAGTGTCATAATACTGTTGTTTGTGTACAATATTAAAGATTTTCAATTTCAAATTACTATTTTCTTTTATTACCCATGCCTTTGATATCAGTCCAATAAATCATCGCCCAATCTAATGTCATTGAGGTTTGTGCCTCATGATTTGCTGGAATTTTACAGCTTGGAGTTTTATGTTCAGCCTACAGATCCATTTCCTCTCATTTTTGTGTGTGGTTTTGACAATGATCCAACTTTAACTTTTTGCAGGTGGATGGATGTTCAGTTTGCCCAGTACTGCTTGGTGAAAGTATTATCTTTCCTCCTATGAATGGTCTTGGCACCTTTTTGGAAAATCATTTTACCAAACAGATGAGAGTTCACTGCTGAATGCTGTTGTATTGGGTTTATATCTTTCTTTCATATTGTTTTTATTTATAGCTTTGCCATAAACTTTAAACCCAGGAAAGAAAGTCCTCCATCTTTTTTTGTGATTTTTTTGGTTACTTAGTCCCTTTAAACTTCATGTGAGCTATGCCGGGCGGTGGTGGCGCACGCCTTTAATCCCAGCACTCGGGAGGCAGAGCCAGGCGGATCTCTGTGAGTTCGAGGCCAGCCTGGACTACCAAGTGAGTCCCAGGAAAGGCGCAAAGCTACACAGAGAAACCCTGTCTCGAAAAACCAAAAAAAAAAAAAAAAAAAAACTTCATGTGAGCTAAAGGATAGAATATTTTCATATATTTTCAAGAAAGAAAGAATAAAAATTTTTAAAAAATGGAAAAGGACTTGATGGGAGTACATTGAATATGCAGATAATTTTGGGTTGCACTGACATGGCGAAAATATTTTCTTTACTTCATAAACACCATATGACTTACCATTCATTTGTTCTTTTATAACTTTTAGAACTACTTTGCACTTTTTATTATACATGATTTTTTATATCTATGATTCTAAATAAATTAATAGCCTGTTTTTTTCTTCATGATTCCATTGCAAATGAATTTTTTAAAATTTCTTTCTCATACACTTCATTGCTAGTGTATATGTGTAAAAATGTAACTACTTGTGTGTGTATAAACATTAGAATTTCCCCAAATTTGATGGTATAGAAATATAAATATTTTAGAAATTTATTGAACCAAAAAATATGATGATCTCAAGTAATACCATGTCTAGACACAGATAATAAAAATATTTCATGTGTCTTATTTGTATTTTATGATCCTGAGAGCATTGTACATTGGAGAAACCTTAATATGAACCACCATTTTTCTCTTATTTCTTTAAGTTTGTAGACTTAATTCCTTTTCTCCTTTCTCCCAGTGAGTTCTTCTATAAGCAAGTTACTTTATAGCCTTAATCTAAATCTTTCTGGTGGGGTATAACATTTGACAATCCCTGTTTGAAAAGTCTCATCAGAAATCTCTATTTTCATAGCTTTGTCTTAATATCAGATGCAATGTAGAAGTTGTCACAGTGCACTTTTGTTCTGTCAAAATAATATAAGAACTGCTGCCTTGCTTATGCTCAATAGAAACACTGTAAACAAGCCACCACTGTGATCCATAATCTAAAATAGCAGCACAGTCTTACTTCTTGAAATATAACCAGGCTTAAGGCAGGGCTGAAAGTGAGGTAAGACTCTGTCCCTGTAGATGCATGGAATCAGGTGTCTCAGTAAGCCTTCCATGCTGGCTAATAATCCCTATGCTCTAACATTGAAATTGTTCCTGGGTTTCAAAGAGAGGAGAAAGTAGGTTGAAGGTTCTGAGATGTATCCTAAGGTTACAGCAGAAAGAGGACAAGCTATCTGTCATCATCTTCCTGTTAAATCATAAACTCACAGCAGCTCAAGATGGACAGGAGATTCATGTTCATTATTATAATTCTATACTTTGTCCAGCAGAAAAGTCAGTGCATAGAGAAGATAAAAGACTCCGGCCCTAAGAAATTTGCTCTCTCACTCTTCTTTGAAAAAGATTTTTTCTTTCCTCTGAGTTTAAAGTTGTTTCATGGGAGAAATAAACGAATAAATGTCCCAATGAAAAGCAGAGGCTGAGCAAATGGGCTCCAGCAGCTTTCCTGTCCTCTGACTTCTCATTGAGGTTCCATGAGTCTTGTTACCTCTGCAGCACCCGCTCAAGTCACTCTGCAATGAAGTCCCTAGGGAGAAACCACCTCCTTATTGCTTCTTTTGCACAGTTGTGGTCCATAGATACGTTCCTAATGATGTTTTCTTCTGTACTTAATGAAAAATATTATAATATAGAGAAACATTTAGGGCTGGAAGTGTAGATCAGTGGTAGAGCCCTTGCCTACCAGTGCAAGGTCTTGGGGTTGATATTTAGCACTACAAATAATTTTCAATGAAATCTGTCCTAAGCTGAATTATAAAAAATGTTAACAAAATATCTTATTAGTGATACACACACACACACACATGCTCACATTAGGTTTTATTGTAATAGACTTACAGATACTCATGTAGTTTAAGAATATTAAACTGTTAATTAAAGGATATTCTTTAATCTCAAATTCTAAACTATCGTTCTGTGGTAGGTATTGGATACACAATTCTGGTCCTTACTCAGACCAGATAACAACTGCTCATGAAGCTGAATCTTGCTTTGAAAGACACAGGCCTGTCTCTCTATTATGATTCATATAATGAAGTAGCACACACTTTGAAGTATCCTTGACATCATGCTTAGAAAAAGGGATGCAGCCCTCGCAGCTCAATGGCTGTTTGGCTATATGCAGGTATAATTACTATTGCAGATGCTCTGTAATTATAGAACTAGTCTTCAATAGATCCCATCACAACATCTTTATATGTTACATGCCTAAATGTCCTTGGAATGTTAATTGGATTGCAGTATCACTGTTCTATCTTTCCCTATTTTTATTCTGTAATATACCTTATACAGGTACACATACCCACACAAATTCTCTCCAGCATACTCTACATTTTTGATTGTGGTATATTTGTATACATTTCATTTTAATCTTCCCTTCTAAAGTGTGTAGAATATAGTCAATGCATCTTTGGTAAATTTTGAGAGAATACAGCTAATCTTCCTTTTTATTAGCAAAATATACATTAGAGTTTGGGGTTTAGAAAATTGTTGAGTATATTTAATGTTTACACATTATTTATCCAACTCTTTTCAGTGGAGATTTTTTGAGTTATAAAGATTTCACTTTTCATCAGTCAAACCAACAATTTCCAGTTTTCTGTGAAAGCATATATTTTCTTTCAAGATGAACTCAGTTAGCAGGCAGGGCCCCACTGTTACTGCACTGATGAAATGACATCTGACTGAGACATAACTTCTTTCTAAACACTATGGATTATGGAAAACAGTTTGATGGACTTGCATTTTCTTCTTTCCTAATATCGTATTTGCTTTCATTCTGTGAATCAATTGCTGAACACTTTAAGATTTTCTTACTGCCATTTCCAGACTAAAATTTTCATCTCTCAGGAATACTCTGCTCTCTTGTATTATAATGTAATTTTAGGTTTTAAAAAGTATTTCATCAAATGTTTCTTAAAATCACCCTTCTTATTCAAAACAAAGCTAAGTTAGAGCTGAACATTAATGCTGTCAAAGCATTGGATTATTTTTAACATTAAATGTATAATACTTTAAAAGTGAGTTATGCTCTGCTAAAATCAAAAGGTAAATTAAAACCAATCTTTGAGTTTATTTTAGAAGACTGACTAACAATATCGCTTTAAGTCACTGTTAACTAGAAAGAAGTTTTCAAAGGAAAATGACTAAAGTATAGTTACTCTCAGTATTATCAACAAAATCCTTTTGTTAGCTCAAATAACACTAACCTCCCCCCCTTTTTGTCAACTGCAGACCATCCCGTTATTACTTTTGCTGGATAACTGAATGTCCAAGAGAATTTACAATTACTTTCCCTTGATGGTATTGTTAGTCATCATTGTTTGACATCTTCAGGGATCATCTCAATCATGCATACATCCTATTGTAAAAACTCTTTGTAATCTCTTATTCTTTTTAAATTGTTTTATTACATTTATTTTATCATCATTATTATTATTGGAGTGTGTGTGTGTGTGTGTGTGTGTGTGTGTGTGTGTGTGTGTGTGTGTGTTCACATATGCATTTGGGTGCCATGGTGTGCATGTGAAAGTCACCTAACCACCTTCAGGAGTTGGTTATCATCTGCCATTCCAGGATGTGAACTTAGTTGACAGGCTTGGTAGCAAGTGCCTTTATCTGTTAAACCATCTCACCAGGCCATAGTCTTTGATTCTGAAAGATGACGTTTAGCAGTGCACAGAGCTCAAGAGCTATTTTAAATTAGTCCCTGAGATGCTGGTGGGTTTTTTTTTTTTGTTTGTTTCTTTTTGTTGTTGTTTGTTTGGTTTGGTTTGGTTCTGTTCTGTTTGGTTTTTTGGTGGTGGTGGTGGTGGGATTTCCTGAGATGGAATTGAATCATTTACTTAGTGTGGAGTAAGGTGCACATGTCACAGGGTATGTGCAGAGGTCAGAGGACTACAGCAACTTGCTGGAGTCAGTTCTCTGCTTCTACTACGTTGGTCTCAGGTACCAATCTCCAGTCATCAGGATGGATGCTAGCACCTTTCCTGTGTGCCCTTAGTGGCTCTTTGTATGACTGTCACAAATGTTAGGGGAAAATAAATGGAAATAACTTTACATAAGTGAACAACTTATCTTTCAGAATAATTAAATTTAGATTGATTCCATATGCATAGACATTCAAGGAACATAGAATAGGTCATTTGTAGTTTGTGAATACGATTATTTATTTATTTATTTATTTGGTTTTTTGGAGACAGGGTTTCTCTGTGTAGCTTTGCACCTTTCCTGGAACTCACTCTGTAGCCCAGGCTGGCCTTGAACTCACAGAGATCCGCCTGCCTCTGCCTCGCAAGTGCTGGGATTAAAGTGTGTGCCACCACCTCCCAGCTCGAATACGATTATTTTGGCATAGTTTTATGAGAAAAATATTTTTATACTCCAATCACCCATAATATGTTTTATGCGCTAATTACTTATGCTAAACAAATTAAACAAAATTCAACCAATAGTAGCAAAAAGCTAAATAAAATAATCAGCTGCCACATAAAGAAATTCAAATATAACTTTGCAGTGAAAAGTAATTTTAGATCTCAGTTCTGTGAAATTTTAGAACTTTGCAAAGCATAAACTGAAGCATGTCTATGCAAATATTATCTATGTTGAAGAAGTTAATGCTTCTAATAATAGAAAGGATATAGGTGAGAAGGATGACATTAATTAACAAAGCTGAAGAGTTGAAAATGAATTGAATCTCCTCCATGGCACTACTGGAGATGGAATGCTATCTAACATAAGTAACTATGATTCACATTTTCATTTTGCAACACATACCGTGCTAAGTTAATTCATAAAATACCACATGTTTCTCATCAGGATCAGGATGTCCATCAAGCATCTCTGGGATACAACTGTTTGTTTACCATTCTCATCATTACTATATGGAGTAGACTTTTCTAAGCCAATACTATGACAAGGAATGACAATTATTTGGGTTTGCCACCAATACTATGTGCTGATGATATTTTCTTTTGTTTCTGTTGTTTTTTTGGAGACAGTGTCTCTCTATGTAGCCTTGCCTTGCCTAGAATTTTCTATGTAGACCAGGCTAGCCTCAAACTTAAACATATCTACCTGCCTCTGCCTCCAAAATGATGGGGGAGGGCACTATCAAGCTAGCTGCTGATGACATGTTTAATATCAATAATCCATATCCTTCTTTTGGCTATGTAGCAATTTGTTGACTGGGTAGTACTTTAGTACATCTATACATCATCATCTTACATACCCCAAATCTTCCAGAGATACCTGTTTCTTCTGTTCTTTCAGCATGCGGCTATCTTGATTCTCTTATCAAAATATGTTGTACTTATTTGTCTACATGCATTCCTCTACTATTTCTCTGTAAACTCTTTGAAGTCAAGGTACTCTTAGAGTTTAGTATCTTTGTAATGGGAATGCCAATGCCGCCTTCTTAAATTAATTGAATCTTATTACATTCTCTGCTGTTATTGTTGACTAAAGCTGGTTTCATCTGTCATTCATGATGCTTACATCGTATTTTTTGTCATTCTTTATAGGCACTAAAATATTATAATACTGGTTTTATTTTCCCTAGTTTGCTTGAAGAATATTTAATTTTTCTCAAATATTGGCCTGGGGAAATAATAATAAAATGACTACTTCATTGTATGACATTCAAAATTAATGAATTCTGCCTCCAAAATTCTTATAGAAAAGTAAAAAGATGCTGAACTTGGAAAGGCTTCACTCAGTGATTCAAAGTAAAGTTATTTTAATGCTGGTAGACTCTAAAAAAGGCCTCTTCACATCACATGGTTCCAAAAATATCATTGGATACATTAGACACCAGTGCATCATATTCATGGGAAGTAAGTTTCCCATCAAGTGTTTATGCTGAAGGGACTTGTATAAATTACCTTATTTTTCTTCCCCATATACAAATATCCCTGAAAACAAATACTTTATTTTCAATTGGAGCTACCCTTTATATAATACTTTTAGCCATCTGAAGTATTAAAGCATATTGCTTTCTAAATAATTACATATTATTAATAATGCTCAATTCAGTTATACGAATAGACCCTGGGAACAATGATATTGAAAAGATATATTTTGAATGCCCCAGACTTGTTCTTACTTCAGCAACATACACAATAAATTAGAATGAGTATCTAAGGCTTTATAGCAGCTTACACTATAAACTTCTAAAAAATATAAAGGATTCATATCAAGTATCAAGTTATGGGGCAAATTTCTGTACTCTCCAAATTTACCTTCTAAAGCTATTCTGAAAAGTTTAGTCTGAGAACCTGTTACACGGTTATGAATTTCATAAGTAGTATGTAATAACATAGAAGAAAATCCACTTTGTCAGTCAGGTTCTTGGGTATGAGTCTTCTTAAGATCATTCATTTAATAAATCATCAAATACAGTACAATTGTGTTACATAAGAAGTTCAAATTATCACTTTCTTATAATGAACGGAAATAGTAATAATAATCTCTCCAATCTGAAAACTACATGCCTCATAGATCATCAGTAGATTTTTACAGCATTTTTATTCATGTATATTCTCTATGGTATTTTACCTATTTTATGATTTAACAATCTTGTCTGTCTACAACAGTCTGTTCTCTCTACTCTACACATTGTAGGAACTTTGGAGTTCTTACACAAATTTCTCCCTGTTTGGAAAGTATGATAGATAACTATATTTTTTGGATTATATGTATGTCAAATTTTCTTTTTAATTATTTTCACTTGTCTAAAAATCAAGTACATTTCATTTTAATTGCTCTAGTAGCTAAATGCTGTTAAAATATGCATATTTCCTTTTGATCATGTAGTGTCATAATTAGAGCATGCTGGAAAAAAATACAGAAAGATAAGGGAAATATGATGACTGATAAAGCTTCCGCAATTGAGTCTCCCTTCTTTTAGGCAGTAATACCTCCATATTCCTCAACATTTTGAATGAGATATTTCACTTTTTGTTTCAATTTCTTGCAAAATTGTTTGCAATAGCACCAAGATCATGGTAGTGTACCACAGAAGTATTTTTAAGCTACTTGTCATAGCTTGAATATGAAATATCACCCACTGGCTCATCTATTACAGTCCTGGTCACCAGCTGGTGGCTCTATTTTAGGAAGTGGTGAAAACTCCAGGAGGTGAGGCCTTGATGGAGGAAGTAGGTCATTGGGAAAATAAGCTTTGAAGATAGATGTTTTCAAATTCTCTCTCTCTCTCTCTCTCTCTCTCTCTCTCTCTCTCTCTCTCTCTCTCTCTCTCCCTCTCTTTCTTCTCCTCCCTTCCTTCCTTCACTCGCTCCCTCCCTGCCTACCTCCCTCTTTCCCTTCTCCCTCCCCCAATTCTCGGGATCTCAGTTTCTTTACTTAGTGCTATGAAGTCCCATGCCATGTCCTAGTTTGTTCAGAAAGCAATGGGATCAGTTAATTACTCTCAGAAACCTCTGAAACCCTGAACCAAAATACGTATTTCCCCTTTAAAATGTTTTGGCCAGGCATTTGTCACAGTGATAAAAAGTTAGCTAGCATTAGTGTGTGTTCTCCTGTTTAATGTAATGGTCAATTATGACAAAATGATGTATCTTAGCTGTCTACTTTACCTTAAATGCCTCTTTGTTTTGTGTCTCTTAGCCTATAGAATATCTTTGAATGAAGCTCTATGTCTACATCTTTTTGCATAGCTCAAGAGAAAAAAATTATATCATTATATTTTGTGAAACAGGAGGAGGTATAATGGCTATAAAATACCAAAAAAATTGAACAATAAGCAATAAAATTGTATTAGAAACTTAAAAGTATCTATCTCTATTTGCATATATGTATATAATTTTAATAATCTTAAGATCACATTAGCCATGATATAATGCATCACATAGCTCTTCTCATGTTGACCAGAATTCTCAACTTTTGTGTATAACATATGTTAAAAGGTCAAAACAACTTAGTAATCTCTTGTTGATATGGTAGTTCATTTCCTCACTTTTGATGTTGATAAGAAATTTAGTTTAAAAACACAGAAATGTTTTGTAAACCAACAGAACTATAATGATGTATTAATTAGGCAAAAATATGAATTATCCTAACATTGTTGACTGAGACACTAATAAAATGAATTTCAAATTAGTAAATTAAATATGTTAATTAACCTTAAAATCTTCTGTGAGTTATTTTCAAGTTTATGAAATTTGAAACCTGTCTCTTGGAATCCTAATTTTCTATATGAAAATGAATCTATCCATGGGACCACCTCTTGTCTACATTGCTTTTGTATTTTTTCATAACCCCCTAAATAAGAACCTAATTGAAATTGATACCCACGGGCAAAGGAAAAATTGTTTTTCTCAGTGGAGTCTCCTGGAGTCTCAGTGGAGTCACAGTTCAGGGCAACCCCATGCCCAGTGACTCAGGGTTTCTAGTGCTGTGACAAAACACCATGACCAAAATGCAAGTTGGGGAGAAAAGGGTTTATTTGGCTTACATTTCCATATCTCTGTTCATTATTGAAGGAAGTCAGAATAGGGATTCAAATGGGGCAGGAACCTGGAGGCAGAAGCTGATGCAGAGTCCATAGAAGAGTGCTGCTTACTGGCTTGCTCCTTCATGGCTTTCTCAACCTGCTTTTTATAGAACCCAGGACAATTATCCCAGGGATGGCACCATTCACAATGACTGGGCCCTCCCCCATCAATCACTAATTAGAAAATGCCCTACAGATGGATCTTATGGAGGCGTTTTCTCAGTTGAGGTTTCCTTCTTTCAGATAACTCTAGTTGTGTGTCAACTTGTCACAACACTAGCCACCACACGAGGAATAGTTTTGAAACACAAAATAAACTTAAAAGTATTTCTGCAAACATTTTGTCTCATTTTGCTTCGTTTGTATATTTTCATCTTATTGGTCATTTGCTTTGACTTTCATTTTTTTGTGTATAGGTGTTGTATGTGTGCCTGTGTTTCTTGTTTTTGTTTATATAAAAAGACTGAGAAAGAGAACATAAAAGTTGGGGGTGAGTGGGAAGGTGGGGAGTATCTGGGAGGAATTAGGGCTTACTTAATATAAATCATTTTAGTTATTAAATAACTATATATAGTTATATATAGTATTATATATATTCTTATCTCATTTCATTTTTATTTAATTTCTGAATTATACAGTTTTAGTGAAAAATATTTAATGCATCATTAGTTAAATACATGAGCTAGAAAATTTAGTAAGAGTATAAAATTTATACTAATGAAGTTCAGAAGTAATTCTATGTTAGGCTGTTTTTCGGATACATTTAATTCTTACATATTATAATTAATTATTATTTTTCTATTTTTGATAGTTATAAGGTAGAAGTTTCCAAGTATTTCACAAGGTGTAAAACAAATATATCAAGTTATTTCAAATAATAATATAATTTCCAAATACAAATAAATTAATAGAATATGCAGCTTGATCATCTAAATCTATGCAAATTTCCCTAGCAAAGCAGTTATCTATTCAACAAAATATTATTATATTTTAAATAAAAACTCCGTAAATTGTATTGTCATTTTCTTTGAATACCAATATGTTCTCATTGTTCAAGTTTGTTAAGCAAACGCTACTTGACCATTTGTACATCCGTGTACTTGCCATTTAGTTCCACTGGGCAGCAGGGAGTTCCTAGAACTATGCATAAACTGTGTTCTTATTACTATCACAAAACACAGTGAGCAGGTGGAGTAATACTCAGCTCTGAAAAACAATCAGGAAATTCAGAGGCAAATTGATGAAACTAGAAAAAAATCATCCCAAGTGAGGTAACCCAGACTCAGAAAGACAAACATGATTGGTGACTACCCCAATTGTCATCAGAGAGTCTTCATCCAGTAATTGATGGAGTAATTTTTTGAAAAATTAAAAATTAGTTATAAAAGTTATGAATGTTTTCAGTATAAAAAGTTATTACAAGTAGACTGTTACATTTTTGATAGTCATTAGGGAAAATTACTATTAGTGAGAACTTATGAGGCTACCTTTTATTGCAGCATGCAGGGTTTACATCTGGGTAAGATTATATCCATAGTTACAACAGTGGCCAGATGCTACCAGAGTAATCGACCACTTTCTATCTGGATTTACTGCCCACTCCGCAAAAGAGAACTCATGCCTGACACTATTGTTGAGGCCAAGAACCTATGCCTAGGTAGGACATAGGCCCTAAGGGAACCTCCTTTTATTCTACTCTATGGGCACAGTTTCAAAGTGATTCTTAGTAACATTTCTATATAATCATGGTTTAGTGCATCTCTCAAGCCTCCTTAAGGAAGCTTCTTACAGCTAGTCATGGTCAGATAAAAAACTGCAGAGTGTTCACTCCCAAGTGGAACTTCTGCATCACAACCTTTTCCACCAACACTCAGGGGTTGTGAAAGAGGCTGTTGAAAAAATTCTACGAGCCTGAAGCAGTGGCTGCCTACAGAAAGATGAGCGCTTGCAAAGGTGAGGACAGTGCTAACAGTGGTGAGGACAGCAAGCGTAAGACCTATACAAGATCAAACAAGACAAAAATTCTAGCGTTGAACTCACTGGTGATGAAACTGCTGAGTGATGAGTGAGGCAGACTCAGATTTCCCAGGAAGGTTGACAACACTCCCATAAATGGTCTCTAACTGAGCAGTATGTGGTCAAAACAAATTGAATTTGGTGCGTTTAAAAAAAAAAATATGAACCAATAGCTCAAGAGCCCCCAACTGGATCAGGCCCTCTGGATAAGTGAGACAGTTGATTAGCTTGATCTGTTTGGGAGGCATCCAGGCAGTGGAACCGGGTCCTGTACTCAGTGCATGAGTTGGCTGTTTGAAACCTGGGGCTTATACAGGGACACTTGGCTCAGCCTGGGAGGAGGGGACTGAACCTGCCTGAACGGAATCTACCAGGTTGAACTCAATCCTCAGGGGAGTCTTTGCCCTGGAGGAGATGTGAATGGGGGGTGGACAGGGGAGGGGGGAGGCGGGGGGGTGCAGGAGGGGGGAAAACGAGGGAATCTGTGGCTGATATGTAGAATTAAATTAAATTATAAAATAAAAAAAGAAAATAAATAAATAAATAAACATAAATTAGGTGTGTGAGGAGGTTGAGATGGATCTTTGAGGAGATAGGAGGAAGAGTAGAGACTGAATATGATCAAAATATATTGTACAAATTTTCAAGGAATTAATAAAAATAAGTAAAATAATAAGCATAAATGATATGTGAAAAGAAAAAAGTAAATGTCATTGCCTCCTCCACCGATCACTCTTTCCTTCTCTTTGGAGGAGTATTCAGAGAGTATACTTCATTAGAGTTCTGTACTATGTCACAAAATCACATCCCAAACTTATCTTCTGTGACATGAACAAAAAAATATAGATCAGTGAGAATCCTATAAATACATTGAAGGAAAAGTCATTTTTAGTAACATATCCTTATAAATTGTAAACCAAAATTGCTCCTGAAGTTAGAAAAGCAGGCTGAAGGGTTGCTGAAGGTCGACTTTGACTTACAGCTTTCTAATTAGTCAATGTGAGTATCATGTCCATTTGACCAAATTCCTAGATGACATGTTGGTTCTGGTTCAATGAACAGATTAATTTACTTTGGAGCAACCATGAACTTGACATTTTTGGAGATTCTAGACATATACCCACCCCAACCAGATAAATTATTTGCCCTTCTGGATCCTATGTTTACTTTGGCAGAAATGGCAATGTAATGCAAATTTACAAATTTAGTATCAATAAAAATAAAGAGAGCTGTAGTGAAAGTATTGAAAGTGCCAGGAGACAATTGCAAATCGCAAATTGCTTTTGTAAAAGGTTGGTAGTCAATTAATTTTCTTGTGCTGAAATGACATACAAGAGGTAAAAATGTAACAGATTATGCAAATGTAAGAGATTATGCACCTGCTTTGTGAGGAAGTGACAGAATGCAAAATGTCTCAAGTCACACAAGGGCCAGGGGTTTTAAAGAAGCAGTAAGGAGATCAAGGCAGCAGCTAAGCAAGGAGTGTTATAGATCATAGTGCAACTGGACCATAGAGATATGGAAACATCTGACCCTTACCAACATAGTAACAGACTCTTATTTTTTACTAACACATGAAATCTCTTCTGTGGTTTTCTGTAGGCTAACTCAATACCATCAACACTACCAACACATCTGTTTCCCGTGTTTGCTCAGTCAGAATTGTTCTCTTAGTCATTTTCCCATTTAAGCTACAAACTAAACATCAAAATATCAAATTCAATAAACTCTACTAGAAGGTAAATTTGATAGTTTATTCAGTAGCACAAGGCTAGACTTTATCAAGGTACTATTCACTGGGTAGACAAACACATTATCGATCAATGAATGAATGATACATTCAAATACATTCATATACTTCTACAATGAAAAGTCAAATAGCATGGTTAATGCACCGACTGGGATGTATTTCTTGAGATTTTTATTAACATTGTACATATGCAGTACTCTATCTTTTGCTGATGTCAGGCCAGTTTCTGAAGCACATATTCTGTTCCTAGATAGGCCTCTCCTTCCTTTGCTCTGTTCTACTCACAAATCGTTTGTTTGTATGTTAACGGCAAGGCAAACAATAAGCATGTTTATTATCGGATTTGGCTTTCAATTGTGTAAGAAATGAAAAGCAGAGGTAAGAGCATACAATTGCATCAGTGGGGCTTTGCCATTTATGTACATAGTTACCTTGCTGGAGGTCTTGGTTTCTTCCCAAGTCTTCTGGTTCCTGTTGACTATTGGCTCCACTCTTCCGGACTTCTTGTACATCTCTTCTTTACTTGTGTGGGATTGCCCCAACTTTTTCCTAATATTTCAAGAATAATTTACCTGAGTTTTAGATCATTGACACTTAATACGTACATCATTATCTCACTAAATGTACTTGCTAAACAGTCTGAATTTAAAACAAAATCTGCTTATGTGTTGATGGCTTAGAGGAGAGGTTCTCAACCTTCCCAATGTTGTGACCCTTTAACACAGTTCCTCATGTTGTGGTGATCCCCAACCATAAAATTAGTTTTGTTGCTACTTCATAACTGTAATTTTGCTACTGTTATGAATCGTAATGAAAATATCTGATATGTGACTCCACAGGGGTCGTAACCCACAGGTTGAGAACTTCTAGCTTAGAGAATAGGGGTTCTTGATCCCAATTCTGATGACAGAGTGACCCCAGAACTGACAAGATGAAATGAGAGAACCAACTCATGAAAGTTGTCTTCTGTCCTGCACATGGGTTCCATGTTGTGCACCATGACCCTGATAAATAACAAATGTAAAGAATACCAGCTTACACGTTTCTTACATACAACTTGCTTTATTCCTGCTGTTTTTCATGAGTCTTTCTTTTTTGACTTTTCATAAGTTCAACTAATGTGCCTCTGTGTGGGGCTCTCTCATGTTACTCGGCTTGAAATTTATTGAGTTTCTTGAGATAGTCTCCACCAATTATGAAAATGAATGACCATGATACTCTCTGTGTTATTCCTATTACACAGGGTACTTTGCTTCTCGTATTTTTTCTTTCAGTTCAATGATTTTTTTTGTCTGTTTATCTTCCTTTGGCATTTCAATCATTTGGGGTGGGTCCTTTTGAGTTCTAGTTGTTTTCTTTTTACCAGTGGTGTGCTCCTTTAAATCTTATCCTATATCATGAATCTTAAAAGGTCTTATTAATAAAAACAAACCCGGAGCCAGGTATTGGGGTGAATCCTGAAAGATCAGAAAAGCAGAACAAGCCACAGCCACCTCACCCCGCCAGTTCCTCAGCTGATCCTGTTTCCTCAAATGGGAAACCTCTGAGTCCTCATCAAAATGGATCTCAGCTGAACTGCTGCTCAAAAGCCTAAAAGCTTAAAGGGCTCTAGTTCCTGGTCCTCATGCCTTATATACCTTTCTGCTTCCTGTCATCACTTCCTGGGATTAAAGGTGTGTGCAACCATTGCTGGCTGTTTCCAGTGTGGCCTTGAAATCTGCCTCCAGAAGGCTAGAATTAAAGATGTGTGTGTGTGTGTGTGTGTGTGTGTGTGTGTGTGTGTGTGTGTGCCACCATTTTCTGGCTTCTATGTCTATCTAGTGGTTGTTCTGTTCTCTGACCCTAGAAAAGTTTCTTAGGGTACACACTATATTGGGGTGGCACAGCCATATCTGAATGGAATGGCAGAAGTCATAAAGCCAGCATAGCTGCTTGACAAAGATCCAGCACAGCTGAGCCACATGATGGCTGCCATGCCACCTTTGGTTTTCATCTCCACCTGTTACATACTTGGGGCCCTTTTAATATTTGTACAACTTGAGGATATTGGGTTGATGGAAAATTCCTTATGAATCATTTATGCCTTCTCCCAGGAATGCTGCTTCTAAGTTCACCCAGGAAAGTCCTGAACATACTAATTCCCCCCACACTCCACTTTATTGGAGATATTCTTATCTACTGGAAGATCTTCCTTATGCCTTGGAGGTTGTGACACATAAAGAGCCAGAGGTTTCTTTATGAGGCTATGAGACATTCTTGAAACATCTGTTCCTGTATTTATACAGGAACAAGATTGTCAAAACAAAGTAAAATTTAAAAGGTCAACAAGATTCGGTAGGCTAGGGGAATTGTCCGCAGTTCAGATTACAAGCCTCTTCCCACTGTACACTCAGACAATTACATGGCATTCAACTCTACACTACATAAAGACATATTGATGATCAAAGTATGGAGTGGAAAGATGATGAAAGTATGAGATGTTAGGACCTCCCTCTCTTAGAAGTTACCTCATGTAGAGCCACTATAATGTCATATGACCAAGGAACAACAGAATGCCAGGATTAGACATATAGACAAATTCTATAAGGATATAAATGTGAACATTGATTGTATTATGTCAGAATTTGAATAATAACTGCAGCAGCTTTAGCCTGAGGATTTTTACTGGGCACTTTGACCACTAAGAGTTAATAATACACTGCTCGAGACATGGCAAAATGCCCAGGGTGGTTGAAGATTTTGTTTTGGTCTAGTATTCTTGAAGCAACCAAAGCAACCAGCCTGAGCACAGGCTGTCATATGCCTCTAGATTCTCAAAAATTGGGTTATAGGGTTAATGAGTAAGAATGATAACTCTGTTTATTAATGATGTCAAGACTTGAGGGAAAATAATTGGAAAGGACAACTCTGTTCTGTCATAGTTTGCTAATGATGACCAAAAGATGAGCAAAAGGAAGTGAAACACATGTCCAAAACCAAAAATGATATGATCTATGTTTTGGAATATCATGAATGTATCCCTGCTAACTAAATTCTGTATAAATAAAGGAACACTCTGGCTGCTAGTCAGTCAGTCTGCAAGATTCTCCCAACCACCATGGCCTGGCTCACTTCCTTCTCCCGCCAACTCCTTACACCCATCCACCACCAGGGATGGCTCCTGGCATTGGGGGACACAATATCACCACAATGTCCCTTTTGCACATTTAATTCTTCATGATTTCCTTCAGTTCTTGGCCCATTGTTTCCATTTTCTCTTTGAGAATATGCATGAATTTCACTTAAAACACTTCTCTAGTTAATTCGTTGTCTAACATTTTTTAGGGAGTGTTTTCTGTCCACTGTTCCCCTGAGAATGGACCTCTTACAAACTTCTTTTCAGTTCTGTGTTCTAAGTATGTTGAACAAAGCTAAACATTTTGATATAATACAGATACTTTGGATATAAAATATTCTTCCTTCCCCACAGTTTAATATTTTATATTTCGTAATGATAAGCAACTTTTTGTTGATTTGACTTTTCCAACTTAAGTTTTGCTAAAATTGCCTTGGTTATCATCTACAGTCACTGGGGTTTCAGCATCATTAGTGGTGTTAAACTAGTATTTTGAAAGAGATGTCTTTGAAGTTCAACTACAGCAAGAAAGCAGAGAAATATATCCTTTATGTTGCTTCTGTGCTGAGATTTTCCTGGGTGTTTCTCCACATTGCTCAACACTTTAGTTTACAGTCATTGCTCACCATTCCCAATCTGCTGTTGAACACCCTGGCAAAATTTCTACTGTCATTTTAGCTTCAAAGGCAGCTATGCACACCACTATACCACACTTGAAATTGTATCTTCACACAGAGATCAAGCGTGCATGAAATGCTATGATCTTAAATATTCCTTAAGTGTATTCAACTCCGGACCTATATTAGAAAGCATCCAGTGTCATGGGCCCTTAGGAATTCAGTACTTTTCTGCAGATCGCCTATACTTGGCTCCACTATCTTCTCACATGCAGCTGTACATTTAGGTTTACCTTACAGTATTTTGAGCTACAGCCATTGTTTTCAAACTTTGATGAGTGCTGATAAAATTTCAGAGAGTTTTATTTCACTAGGAAATCTTTCAAATTCTCTATGCCTTAGTGTTTCCTCATATGTAATATAAACATAGACCAGCATGGCTGTGTGTAGCTTAAGATAACTGGAATGTGCTCCTGTAAAGAAAGCTCTCAAATCTTAGTTACTCATTTAAGGCTCTCACTACATCTGTGGCACATTTTCAGAAAGCAGACCTACCTAATGTAATTTTTTCAAACATCTAGATTAGAGATGAGACATCATACTAGCTTTTCAAAATTCATATGAACACATTCAATTTATTGATAAACTAAATATTATCATATAACATAAAAAAGAAAAACAAATATGCATGGAAAGCCACAATGAAAATCACAATGCCTGATGAAGTTGGCATGAGGAATAAATTAATATTAATTAAATGATTAGAATGTTGACTTGTGCATGGCCATTGCTGTGTATATATTATTAAATGCTTACATTTAATGCTAACCCAAAATTATAAATCCTTCAATGGAGAGACCTCTCCCCCTTAAAAAATTACTATTGAATTATTCTTAAATATAAATAATTGCAACTAAGCACATGCAGGCTTCACTTCTCGGTGATGTTTGCATGTAATTGGCTATTAAAAGCCACAACTAAAATAATGAAAAAGAAAATGTTGTTATTAAATTGGCAATTTGTAATTCTAATTGTAATTTGCGTGAAAGTGATAAAAAACCTTTCCCATGGTATTAAGCTAAATAACTAACAAATTAGAAATAGGAACTAATCAGGAGTTTTTGTGAGAAAAACACATAGTGCAATAAGACAAAGTTTTGTAATAGATGCAGACTATTTATATTTGACTTTTTCGACTTCATCTATATAAATCTCTTTATTTGAATCTTTAAAACAAAGAATTTTGGCTTCTGTTATGTAAAAACACATACACAAGACTAAAAATTAATCCAAAAATGTAAAGGATTTTTATCATCTTCCTGATTCTGAAGAACATAATAAAAGTAGCACTTCTCTATGCATAAATTCACATTTCATATCAGTCTTCTTGTGAGCACAGTATATCAGTAGTAGTTTTAAATATTTATGTTTAATGAGGCAGAGCACTTTTTTTCACATTATATGTGAAAACTTCTATGCTCATGATTGGAATACAATTTCTCTGAGGTGGAGTTAAGTATGTATTTATAATACAGCCAAATCAAACATGAGTCTAGCATAGAGCTTCGGTTTTAATGGGCAGTTAAAGTAATCAAGCAAATTAAGGAAATTGGGAGGATTGTGTCTTTAAAATTGCAAGTACCACTGGATCCTAAATAAACAAGCCAGGAATTCAAATTTATTTCTTCTTGAACACTCTTCTCATTTGAATAGTATATTGAGCTTTTGACTCCATATGGGGTAAAAATAAATGAGTTGAACTCTATCCCCTACTACTTGCAGGAGGACCACTATTGTTATTTTTCTTAGTTTTACTTCAGAACTTGATAGTAAGACCATATTGCTGAAGACATCACATACTTGAATCATAGACCATGGATAAATCAAGCTGGTACTGAAATGACAGCTTCACCAATATTGCCTAGCATTCATAGTGTTGACTGTTGCTACCAGAGGGGAAAAGTAATCATCAGTCTTAATTCAGCTGTGAACCGTGCAAACTACAATAATGGTGGTAGACCTCCTAAGACACACCAACTGGTACAATAGTTGCACATGTTATAGCAGTAACTCATCATTCTCTGGTTGGATTTAAGGACTGATCCACAAGACAAAACCCATCATTGGCACTGCTATTGGGACCAAGAACCTGTGGGAAAATAGTCCATAGGTTCTAGGGGAAAATCTACTATTATTCTGCTAAATGGACATAGTTCTAAACAGACTACTAATATTTATCATTACACCCATAGATTAGTGCATCTCTTAACCCACATTAGAGAAGCCTCTTTTTGCAATAGATGGTGATTGACACAGAGGATCCCAACCAAACAATGCGCAGAGAATAAGAGACTGCAGAGTCCAGCACTACGTGGGACATCCATATTCATATCCTTACTTCTCAAGGCTCAGGGACATTAGTGGAAAGGGAGATGGAAGGTTTTAAAAGCCAGAGGCAGTGGATGATTTCATGGAAACTGTATTCTAGACAAATACGACCTCCTAGAAGTTATAAAAGCACACACATGCCCTGTGTAAGACACAATCCCAGCATGGAAAGCCTGTGATTACAATGTCCCATCCATAGCTGAGGAGATAATGGCAAATGAGAACTGTTGGCATAGTATTAACATAATTTGACATTTTCATATGTGTAGTCAATGTACCTTGATTTATTCGTACCCAATTTCTCCTCTCCGACTCTCTCCACAACTTTCCCATCACATTAAAAATTTTATCAATATCTTTTTTCTCTCTCAATATGTAAGCTTTACCCCAAAGACCTTTCTCCTGATATTGTTCTTTTATAATTTTTAAAAGCTAAAACATAATTACATCATTGCCATTTCCCTCCAAGTTCTCCCATGCCCTGCCTCACTTCATATATATATATATATATATTTAAATATATATGAATGCTTAAAAATAACCATTTGTGGATATATATATATGTGGATATATATCCACAAATGGTTATTTTTAAACATTCCAAACCTAAAAAAAATTGTAGGATTAGAGAAACTAACAGTGTTATATCCGCTATCCACTACCTAGATGATTTATGTTTTAATAGCTCTACCCTATTTGTATTAACATTCCCCATTTTGTATCTTTGAGTCATCTGAAAGAAAATTACAAACAAGGTGAAATATAATTCCAAAAGGTTTTGACATGTATATTCTAAATGCTGGGGCAGTCTGCTCAAATTCTAATTGTATTGTCATGCCAAATAACTTTCACTCTGAAGCTATAACATAAAAAAAAAAATCTGAAACATGTCAATAGTCAAAAGAGATCATTAGTGTCTTTGGTGCTAAGCTATATATATATATATATATATATATATATATACATATATATGTATATATAATGTTTGAATTATATAGATTTTTGTTTGTTTCTAATGTCTTTATTATGGATAGATATAGAGATTCTTCTCAGGGAGAATAAAAAAGAAAAGGTATAGCAAAGAGAATGGTAATAAATTACTATTGCTCTGATATAAATCTTAACAATATAGTTATAAGATAATCTTATTTATAACCAATATAATCAGATTATAAGCAATATAGTCACAAATAAGTTTTAAAATGTCATAACAGTCAAAAATATATCTCATGGATGTGATATATACCAGAAATATAAAATGTTTTCAACACCAACAGACTGAAAAGAGGAATTACTTCTGTAGATATACAAAAAGCAATGGATATGTTCCCCAAACATCAGCAGAAAAACCATTAGCAAGTTCATAGTGCAAAAGAATTAATTACCTTGGAGAATGTCCAAAACATCTGACAGCCAGCTTTTCGTTGATTTGTAAGCACCCTCTGGAAAGAACAAGACAAAATGTTTGCTTGTCTTTTTCTAACAGAAGTCTGGTATAGATCCCAGAGGAAGATGTGTAGAACCCTTCTGGATCACATGTAGATTTTTGAGAGTGTGAGTAGTGTATTATTTAGTTCTATCACTGTGAAGAAATCCAGGAGATAAACACTTTACAGAGAGTAAAAGCTCATTTAATTAATGATGAATGAGGTTTCAGTCCATGGTTGATGAGATCTATGCTTTTGGACTTGTTTATTTGTTTTGTTTATTATTGTACATTAGCATATAAACTGATTGGTACAGAAGAATATTTCATGTGTGTGTGTGTTTATATGCTCATGAGATTTTAAATATGGTCACTCATATGTCACTAGTGTGTATATGTCACACGACAACTTATGGGGAGTTGGTTTTCTTCTTCTATCTTTGTTTCTTTCTTTTGAAACTATTTAATACATACTTATACACATATATGGCCTTAGAAAATACTGGATAATGTTTCACTTATGTAGAACATAAAAAGAAAGAGAAACAATAGAACATGTATAAATTGTATTTGCTATTCATTTATAAAATTATACATATTAATTTATATAAATGAAAGGAAATGATAACTCTTTTTAGTTCTTTTATCTGTTCATATATGTTCATTTTTCCTTTTACTGAAAATAGACTCTATTTTCATACACTATATCCTGATTATACTTTCCCTTCCCTCTACTCCCCCAGTTCCACCCCACCTCCAATCCCCTTTGGATATATTCCCTTTCTGTCTCTCATTAGAAAAGAACAGGCTTCTAAGAGATAACAACAAAATATAACAAAATAAAATATCATAAGATGAAACAAATACTATTATATCAAAGTTGGACATGGCAGTTCTATAAGAGGAAAAGAGTACCAAGGGCAGGCACAAGAGGCAGAGTCCTACTTATTCCAGAATATTTGCACACACACACACACACACACACACACACACACACACACAGAGAGAGAGAGAGAGAGAGAGAGAGAGAGAGAGAGAGAGAGAGAGAGAGAGAGAGAGAGAGAGGACCTGGTGCAGACCCATGTAGGCCCTTGCTTGCTGCTTCAGTCTCTGTGAGCTCATATGTGCCTTGCTTACTTGATTAAGAGGGCTTCAGTAATTGGGAATATGAAGTCTCAACTGGCCATCTCTTGTCATCAGGTGAGGCTTCCAGTAGAGGGACTGGGCTGTATTCCATTGAACTGTTGGTTGAGGGAGTCCAGTGGAAATCCCCAAACAAACCAGGATGTTTGTAGCAGGAATCTTAAAATGTTCTTATTAATAAAATCAAGCCTGGAGCCGGTATTGGGGTGAATGCTGGAAGATCAGAGAAGCAGAACAAGCCACAGCCACCTCACCTTGCCAATTCCTCAGCTGATCCTGTTTCCTCAGACTGGAAGCTTCTGAGTCCTCATCAAGAATGAATCTCAGCTGAACTGCTGCTCCAAACCCTAAAAGCTTAACCAACCAAAATGCTTCTTGTTTCTGGTCTTCACGCCTTATATAATCCCTGGGATTAAAGACTCATTTCTTGGGATTAAAGGCGTGTGTCACCATGCCTGGCTGTTTCCAATGTGGCCTTGAACTCACAAAGATCCAGAGGGATTTCTGCCTCTGGAATGCTAGGATTAAAGGCGTGTGCTACCACTGCCTATCCTCTATGTTTAATATTGTGGCTGTTCTCTTCTCTGACCCCAGATAAGTTTATTAGCGTGCACAATATTTTGGGAAACACAATACCACCACAGCTGTTGCTAAGACAAAGTGTTGCTCTCCACACACTGACAGTGGGGCCCTATTGCCAAGGACAACACCCACACAACACATTGAACATGGAGAAGTTGAGCTGGTGCCTACATGGAGTCTTCACCCCTACATTCTAATCTCCTTGGCGAGGGAAGGTACTCCGCAGGCTACCAAGAGAGAAACACGGACACCAGCCCAGCCACAAAACCTTTGATCTACAATCTCCTGCCTGCAAATTATGCTAGGGCAAGGGTGGCACAGAACTTGTGAGAGTGGCCAACCAATGTCTGATTTGACTAAAGGCCCACTTTATGAAAGGGAACCTATGCCCAATACTGCCTAGGTAACCAAGAACCATAGAATAGATAATCCAGAGACCTAGGTTAAAACCTTTAAAAAGCAAACAAAAAATAAAAAAGACCTCCTAATGATATTCTGCTATACTCATAGATCAGTTCTTTATTCAGTCATTATCAGAGAGACTTCCTCCTGCAGAAAATGAGAACAAAGGCAGAGACCAATAGCCAGTCTGAGAGAGAGTTGAAATGGGAGGTCTCCATCAAATCGCTCCCCTCAGAGCTCAGGGAATCCAACAGAAGAGGAGGCAGAGAGATTATAAGAGTCAGAAGAGATGGAGGACACAGGAGCACAAGGCACTTTTATCTTGTTTTTAAGGCATGATCTCTCATTCTCCTGCTTGCTGCATATGTGAGTTTCTGCCTTATCTTTCTATCACTACATCTAACTTGCTGTAGGAGGGCTGGGATTCGACATGAATGCTACTGCATCTGGCTGTTTGTGTGACTTATGTCAGTTCTGATGATCAAACATGGGTTATCATGATTGAATGGCAATTAGCCATTTTTACAGCCAGTATCCTGACTGGCTATGATGGCAAGGTGACATTGTCCTTGAAGAATTAACTTACTATTGTGTAGTTTCTTTCCATTTTGAGGGGCAGTTTGAGGATCTTTGATATTAGCTCTTCCTTAAAAGTTTGTAACATTGCATATTGGGGTGAGATGAGTCAGAGGAAGTGGGAGATTGCTGTGAGATTGTGTCTCCTTACAGTGTTTGAAAGTATACACATATAGTCTCACCAACAGGGCTTCTTGAACATTAGCAGAACAAGAGACAAAAGTGGACAGGGTAAAGGGGAAGGCTCACAAGTTCTTACCCCCCACAAAACAATAGGCACCTGAAGGATTCTGATAGCTGGGGAAAAGTCTCTCCCTGGGAAGAGCACACCAATTGGTTATCCAATAACAAATGAGACATACATACAAGTAACATGTGGACTGAGCAGGCTGTATTTATGTTTTTAGGAATATATATGTGTATACATATACGATGTAACAACAACAATTAATGAAAAAGATTTCATGAATTTGAAAAAGAGCAAGAAGAGGTATATGGGAGGGCTTGGGGGAAGGAAATGGAAGGAGGAAATGATGTAATTATATTAAAAATCTTTAAAAAAATTAAAGATGTAAAAATGTAGAACTTGGCAGTTAATTTACTACTTCAACCTCATTACTATTTATGGATCTGTTCTCTCTCTCTCTCTCTCTCTCTCTCTCTCTCTCTCTCTCTCTCTCTCTCTCTCTCTCTCTCTCCCCCTCCCTCCCTCCCTCTCAGATTATTTTGGAATTTGCAATTTTTTCATTTCTTCTAGATTTTCTATGTTTTTTTTAAACATAAATGTTCAAAGTGTTTCCTAGTTACCCTTTGGAATTTATTTGAATCTGTTATAACACCCATCCCTTTTTAAACTGTAACTTTATTATTTTGGATCTTCTCTTTCTCTTGGTTAGTTTGGCCAGTGGTTTATCAATCTTGTCTCTTTAGATTAAACTTTTATTTAACATTAAGTATTTCTATTAAATTCCATTTTGTTCATTGCTGCTCATATTTTAGTATTTCTTGCTCCATATTGTTTTGGCTTTGGCTTGATCTTTTTCTAATATCTTGAAGTGCATTATTAGATTAATTACTTGATATTTCTCTTGCTGATATAAGCAGCCAGAATTTCAAACACACCCTTTACAATTGTTTTAACTGTATCCTGAAGGATCTGGACTAGCATTGGTATAAAATTGAGTTCATAATATATTAGAATAGTTGTGCCAGCTTAATTTGTTTTCTATTTAGGTAGTAGATTAACTTCCATATTTGAATCTCAGTCTGTGGGTTTCTTTGTTAATGGTATAGTCTTTGGAGAGAACCATAAGTGCATTTTATTCCAGAGATTTTGTTTTTAATTGACTGGATAATTTTTTTCACTTTCTTTTTTGTTCTTTATTTCTCTTCCTTCCTTCCTTCTTTACTTTCTTTCTCCTCTAGCATTATTGGGTATTTACTGGTTTACTGTGTTAGATGTGATGGTTTCTTTCCTAGCTCTTCTTTGCTCTTCTACACCTCATGAACTTTGTTTTTCTCTCTGTTTTTCTTGTGATTCAAACTATTTTTCTTCCTCCTGTGTATAGTATTATTTTTAACATTTCCAGCAGTAGTATTGGCTTTCATGGTAATGAAGAATTACAACCATAGCCTGTCCTGAAATGTTCATATTTTTCCATCCTGTTTTAAAGACAGCAAATATTGTTGGCAGTTATTTTATTTTGAGAGCTTGAAATATATCATTCAAGGTTTTCCTGGCTTTTAGTGGTGCTTACAAGAAATCTAATGTCATTCTGATGTGTTGAATTTTGTACATGAGTTAGTATTTTTCCTTTCTAGATTTTAACATTCTTTCTCTGCTTTGTCCTTTGCTGTCTTGACTATAATTATGTCTTGAGAATGTCCCCAGTCCTGTCTATTTGAAGTTCTAAATATGTCTTTGCTTTGTGTGTCCGTTCCTTTCTTCCGATTTGGGGAGTTCCTTGCTATAATTTTATTGAGTACATTCTCTATGCGTTGAGGGGTTTGTTGTTGTTTTTAATCTTTGTTCTTTTTTCTGTATCGTGGACACTTAGATCTGGTCTTTTAGTCATACACTGGGCTTCTTGGACCTTAGTGTGTTTTTTTCCCTGTATTTGTATTGGATATACTACTTCCTATACTTTGTCCTCCATCCTGGATTCTCTATTATAAGCTTGGTTGCGTATATTAATGCCTGCCTTCTCCATTTTTTCTTCTAAGTTTCTTTTTCATCTATGTTCTGATTTTCTATTTTATTTTAGTGTCATTTTCTTGTCTATTTCTGACTTCCTTCTCCACATGTTTGAACTCATATGCTGTTTTTAATCCTCTCAGAGGTCATTGGTCATTCTTACTTATAAAATTTAGAAACTTTTGTCTAAATTTTCATCTATTTTGATGTTTTTAAATCCAGTAGTTGAGGAGACACCCTTTGAAGGCTCATGTTTCTTGGTTTTTCCATGTTTTCTGTGTTTTGACACTGCTTGTTTGTATATCCCTTCTGGTTTTACCTGGCATCTTTTTATAGAGCAGCTTGCTCTTGAAGGCTCAGTCTCCAATACCACTTAAGTAGGAAAAAGTGAATTGCTATAATAGCCACAATGCCCAACTGTACAATATGTAAATATAACTAAAATAACTAGCTGTATTCATAAACTAGAAAAGAGCAAAACTAATGCAAAATGTGCTTAAACTATGAAGAAAACATCCTAAATGTGTGAGATAAAGGAAAGAGACAGGAAAAGGGGGTTAGTGCCATTAAATGAGTGAGGGGAAAGGTGTAGAAAAAAGTTACAGCAGGGAAGAGACAGAAGCATGGAAATAGAGAAAGAGAAGGGAAAGGCTAAAAATACAACACGCCTTCTCAATAGTGAAGTGTGAAAGTAAATTTGATAACTGTAACAAAGACTATTTTTAAAAAATGGAAACATGACAATTAGGGTAGTCACCAATCTGATTACAGAAGAAGACCACTTCAGGCTATCTATCCACTATCGCTAGGAGTCTTAGTCATCTTTGTGGATTCCTGGGCGTTTCCCGGGCACCAGGTTTCTACCCTAATTGTCATCAGAGCCTTTAGACAGTAACTGAGGGAAGTGGATGCAGAGATCCACAGCCACACACTGGGCTGAGCTCTGGGATTCCTGTTGAAGTGAGGGAGGAAGTATTGTGGGAGCCAGGGGGCCCAAGGTCATGTTGTGGAAAGCTACAGGAACAACTAACCCGGGCTCATAGGAGCTCACAGACACTGGACTGACCTAGGCCCTCTACATACATGTGACAGTTGTATAGCTTGATCTACTTGTGGGACTCCTAGCAGTGGGAACAGGGCCTTTCCCTGACACTTTGGCAGGCTTCGGGGAATCTATTTCTCATACTGGGTTGCCTTACCCAGCCTTAATATGAAGTGAGGAGGTTAGAAAATGTCAACTTTGTATGCCATGCTTTGTTGATATCCATGGGAGGCCTGCCCCTTTCTGAACAGAAACAGAAGAGGAGTGTATTATGTGGGGGAGGGGGAAAGGTGGGAGAAGGAAGGAGAGGAGAAGAGGGAGGGGAAACTGTGGTCGGGTTGTAAAATAAATGAACATATTTAATTAATTTTAAAAAATGGAAGCATGAGATTTTTTGTTAAAAAGAAAGGCAACAGGGTAAACTAAAAATATAAGACACGAAAAAAAGGAAAAGGAAAAAATGCTGAGTAGTAGTAGAAATGTGAAAGCAAAGGAAGTGAAGGGGAAATAAAATATAATTTCTTGAAATATAATAAAATATATGCACTGCAAAAAGTATAGGTCATGGGAAAAGTAGAAAGCAGGAGGCACAAAATGAAAAAGAAGAAAAAGTGAAGAAAAAAGAAAAAGACTAGGATTCGCAAGGATTTCTCTGGAGTCCTCCTAACTTCAGTGCTATCAGTTAAACGCATGAGAGCATCCAGGTCAGCTGAGCTGTGGACCCTCGTCCTTGTCACGGTTTCTGTAGGTGTTGAGCTGGTACTGGACACACAACGCCTGGTTGTCCACATGAACCATCTTCATTCAGTTACTTCCTTCCCAATAAAGCAGGATCATTGCTGGCCACATTCAGCTTTTCAATGTGTGAACTGAACAGGTTTTCTCATCCCCTAGAATTTTCCAGATCAAATTCAATGAGCTGATTAAGGTTCTAAGTGAGGGGCGTTTCCCAAGAGCGTTGGGAGTATGGGAGGCAACCCCAACATGAGGTCTGTCCAGGCTAAAGACCTGTCCTCATGTTTTCTAATACTTAGAGATCTGAGGATAAATTGCCCTGCCCAGAGGATGCACTCCAGAGTTCTGGGACAATAAGCAGTGAACAGCAGGCATGCGGCTCCAAAAGTTAATCCACTGACTGACTTGATGGTCAGCACTATCAATTTCTGTGGTCATTCTCAGTTGAAAACTGCCTTAGGCCTCCTGAGGTGGAGTGATGCACTTCTCTGTACAAGCAGTGTCTGGTAATCCACTTTCTTTGTTTCGTCGGCATTCTGCCCTCTCTTTCTCTCCAGCTGTACATCTCAGTGCTGTCTCTTGCTTGGGGCTGAGGCCACTTAGATTCGGGCTACTTGACTGTACTTGTTTCCTGGTCTCAGACTCCGAAGGTAGCTTAGTCTCCAGGAGTAAGACCGTTCTCAGGAGAGCACAAAACAGCTGCCCTCTGAGTTACAGAGTGTGACAGATGGCGTTCTCTCCACTGCTAACCCTTTCATCAGAGGGCTCCCTGTCTCACCGAGGCCTGTGACTGGTGTGAGGTTTGTGAGAGCTTTGGATTTGTCCCAAGGGTAGAACTGCCACTGGCTTTTCACGAGGATTCTCAACTTACCCCATAATGCGGACTCCGCTGCCCTTCTCCGTTCTGGGGAGAATGCGGGAGCTCTGCTTGCCTGGCCTTCTTTTTGCTGTTTCTCTCTGCTTTTCTTCTATACTTTTCAGCTGTTCTCTCAGGAACTCTGTGGATTTCTGGAGTTTTTCTTCTTTCTCTCTTTGGAACAGAGTCTATTCTAATTTATTGTACGGACTCTTTTTAACAAGGTTACACATAGAAAGCTTACAGTCTGCCATCTTTCTAGGAAGTCCCGGATTTTGACTCATAAGGAGGAAGAAATCAATGGGGGAAGAAGGTGGTGGAATTTTTACTCAAGTTATGACAACAGAAAAGGAAAGACAAAGCAACAGGAGGCCCTGACATCCACTTGAAGGGCATAACCTGAAGACAAGTGTTCCTTTCTGATGAGCTTTATGATCTCCCAATGGCACCACTGCATGAGAAGCCAGCCTCCGGCTCAGGGGAGGGGACACTTAACAAGCAACCATAATAGACACAAACTATATCTATCTGTTTAAACAGTAGTCCCAAGAGTTAGAGTTAATTGCCCCAGTTTGATATCTAATCAAGCAAATCTATCTTAATCATTTTTATTAATTATCCTCTACAAACACAACTCTTTTTATAATATTCAAACTGACTTTGACCACTTACTGCTTCCTTTATTAATTAAGAAAGTAGATAAAAATGTTGGTAAGTTTATTTTGTATCATGATTTCAAATGTATACAAATCAAACATTGGCAATAATTGTGTATAGTAGAGTCTTTGTTCATATGTCTCCGAGTATTACAAGCATAATTTTAGTAGTTCTCTGCATGTTTCTTTCCTTCATTATTTCAATCCCAAATCTAATTGAACACCCTCCATGGTGGCTGTTTCACTGGTTTCTTTGGTGTCCTTTAATATGAAAAGAGACGGCTTCCATTTCACCCTTTTTGTTTACATATTTCCATCTTTTTATCCAGGAAAAGAGACTAATTGTCTGATAGAGCATTACACCATCTGGATCTGTTTGAGTGTCTAGTGGTGATTAAATTACTGTTAAACAACTTTGACAACTTTACTACTGGCAATATTTTACATTTGTATCATAACAGATTTACCCAATGACAATTTGCATATATTTTGAAGATACTAAGTTTAATCAGTCAGTTATTTTTGCAAAATTTTAGTATTTTCAAGTTTTATTACATCTATTCTCAAGATATCTACCATATATTACTTTGAGTTTATATGATGATATGGCTTCCCCTGTGTATTATTTATTGATTTCAATATCTTATAATGACTCCTGTTTGGGTTACTTATTGTTCTGTTGTTTATGAATATAGATCAATCAGTTTAAATGTTAAGGGAGTTTGGATTTACAATGAAAAGATGTGGCAACAGATACACAGTTTTAAAATATGAAATAATAAAGGTAAATATTTTAAAACTTTCTTAAACATGAAACAAATAATCAAATATCACTGGATACTAATATTTTCTTTTTCTTTTTCT
Source organism: Peromyscus eremicus (assembly GCF_949786415.1). Classification (NCBI taxonomy): domain Eukaryota; kingdom Metazoa; phylum Chordata; class Mammalia; order Rodentia; family Cricetidae; genus Peromyscus; species Peromyscus eremicus. Next base: position 9,476,942 of record NC_081418.1, on the reverse strand, counting down.
TTTTTTTTTTGTGGTTTTTTTTCCGAGACCGAGTTTCTCTGTGTAGCTTTGGTGCTGTCCTGGCTCTATAAACCAGGCTGGCCTCGAACTCACAGAGATCCACCTGCCTCTGACTCCTGAGTGCTGGGATTAAAGGTGTGCACCAGTACCCTGCCTTTTGCGCCACCACCACTGCCCGCCCCGGCTTTTTTTTTATGTGGATCCCAGACAGATACTATGGAGTTTATGAGATAAGTGTCCTAACCCATTTTATAAATTTTCATTGAGAAAGCTATCAGGAATTTACAGTGGAAGTATGTGTTATACTGTGCCTAAGTTTTCCCATCTGTTAAGGTAGGAATCAAAAGATCAAAGTCACAGGACTTTAGGGAAGCCAACGGGTCATGAAGAGTTTAAATATTAGTTAGGATGCTATATGTAAATTATACATATATTCAGGCAACAAGAAGTTTTGAATATAGTTTAGTTTTACAATTTTGTAACTTTTGAGTGACCAAGTAAGTTACTATTTTCTTTTTCCATTATGATTATTCCAGGAAAATGTATGGAAAATAAACAATATCAAACCATTAAAATGTGTCTTGTCTTTGAAAATATATTTTCTTCTAAGAGTAGAAAAATAATTTTTATTGAATTTGGTGTATTTGTTTTGAGAAACTATTATTTGATGAAGAATTATACATATTCTTTATGCTCCATAAATGTGAATTTGTTTACACATACAAGCATTCATGACTGTGTGCATGTAATAAAGTTTATTATGGGAGAAATACATGAAACAGCTTTATGGAAGACTGTTTTTAAGTTTAGACAAGTTTCAGAAATCTGAATCATTCCTGTCTATAGTACTGTAGCTGAGTTCAGTACCCATGCATGAAATGTCCCAACTACAGAACTGCAACATTTGCTTCTTTGTTCCTGTTGAGTTAAAATGAAATAGTCAGGAAACAGGCTTAGGAACTTCAACAATTCCCATTGATAAATGCAAAGCCTTGCTTTTAAACCAACCCATCTAGTATGATCTTCATAG